>NW_010406574.1:10646-36304 GCF_000710305.1 Buceros rhinoceros silvestris | reverse complement strand
AAAGACTGAGATCTCATAATGAAGGACGAGCACAGAAATGCAGCATAACAAATCACGCTGAAATCATGGCTATTATTTCACGTGGTTACTTGCCAGCCTTTGTTGGTATGAGCCAAACTCACTAAGTTATATATTAGACCTCACTCATGAGAAAATGCTTGACCACCTCTAGGCACTGAAGCCAAAGGAATAGTTGCAGCAAAGTAAGTAGTTAACATTCCTGAACCACAAAGAGAAAACCTCCCCTCCACCCCACGCCCCCTAACCTGCTTAACGAGGAACCCTTAAAATACAGCAAAATAGCTGAATTTCAATGTCCTCCCTGTGCTTTGGTCTCCAGATGGTGATGGTGGGACGGTAAATCAGAAGGACAGTAAATCAAAGGGACAGTATTGCCCCAGTATCTCTGAACCCTGTGCATGTAAGGTGGAGGAAGAGTTTCCCTTGTTAACTCCCTACCCAGTGCTCTGCACTGTCATTTTTTTTCCCTCTCAATGCCAAATCAGTGACTTCTTTAATCTAATGGAACATATTTTTCTGAGAAACTGCTCAACAATGTGGTGAAGACTTGTTCTTTTAGAAAAGAAGTTGTGCTGTCCCCGAGGCAAAGGGTTTAGTCTAATGAGGCACCAAGACTCTGATACATTTGGCGAGAGTCTTCTGATTGTCAGCCACTGAACAAAACCATGCTCTAATGATTTCTCCAATCATCTGCAAAGAAAAATCCAAAAACATTTAACTTAGAGGTAAAGATAAGGTAGAGGTAAAATAATAATTTCTGTTACTTGAAAATTTTTTGCTGAGTTTGAATGTATTTAAATGTATTACTCTGGTTTAATCACTTTTAATTGAAAGATTATAGTGCTTGTGCATTTCTAAGACAAATAGTGTAACTTGCTTTAAAACTCTAGAGATTGGCTTTGTGCATAACTTGAATTATAGAACTAAACCAGCAGTTCTGCATTTTCTCTGATGGCATAATCTGTTACTTTTAGTAGTAAAGGCAAGGCCCCACCGTACTACTTTACTTACTGTGCCAGCAAAACATCTGTAGTTACATGCAACTGTGTTAATGGACGTGAATTCCCAAAATCAAAGTCTTAAGACACGCTCCATTGAATTCAGTGGCATCTTACCAGGACTACGCTCAGTGTAATCACAAGGGTGATAAAGATGGTCCTTTGATTTATCTCTTGTTCCGTGTAGTTGGTAAATTATTTATAGGAAGATGTAATAAAAATTTGGCACTTTGGCCGTTTTGTATTATAAAAAATTGATGTTGAGAGAAGAGAATCAGGAAAGGCTGTCCAAAGAAAATAGTTGCATTTTTCTCCGTGATAGCTTTAGGGCCAAAATGTTGAAACAATTTTCTTTTGCCCTTGTGACTGTTTTGGTTTCTCTAATGTTTGTCTCACTCTGAATGAGTTTTTGCTTTGCAAGTGCAGCAGATTAAGTAATGTGGTTGGCAAAAAAATCCTGATTTTGGTATATGAGCTGCCTAGTACTGTTGGGGCATGAATAATTACAAAGGAAACCCCCTAAAGCCCTCAAAAAGTACTACAGCTTTGCTCCTTGCTTTATGCCCCAAGGTAAAACAGTTCTCTAGAGGCAAAAAACCCAAGGGTTGCATGTAAGATCAGTCAAACTTGGTAAAATCCAGTTTTCCTGTGTCTTTGGAATCAGTCTAAAGCCTTTTATAGAATAAACACATCTGCTCATATGTTATACTCTCTCCCCACTACATTACTTTGCAGCAGCTACGAAGTGGATGTGCTCAAAGCTGTCCTACAGAAGGCTGGTGACTAACTGCAAGGGCAATAGCAAAGTGACAATGTTGTATGGCAGCCCTGAAGTCACTCTTGCTCCCTGACTTTTTTCTCAAAGCAGAAACCTACATCTATGCCCTGTTCTGCCTCTCACCCCCTCTCACTGTGGAACACAGAGTGTCCTCCTCCTCCCTCTTTCCATGACAGCCACATGTCACCTTCCCCAAGTTCCCTGCTGCCATACCGCTTCTTTCCTCCTGCTCCATTTTTCTAACAGGTAGCTCACTAGGGACGTTGGAGATGGTCCAACAGGCTGGAGAAAGGTATGTGCCGGGCTGACGCTTGGCAGATGAATGCTTAGAGGAAGGCCAAAGACCTGAGGAGGCATCTCAAGGCCCTTTGGATCCTTTCTGTTATTGAACTCAGGAAAACCACCTTGCTCCCCACCGTCAGTCCTGGTGTGTGCTGAGGTGCGGATTTGGAGATGCAGGGTGAGCGATAGAAGAAGCTGCGGGTGTGTGAATAATTAGGGCTCCTCTTAGCAGTGTTGCTGGCTGCCATGACAGTTGCTATCAAGGCTGGCCCTGGCCTGGTGGCCGTATCTAGAATTAGGAGAGTGAGGAGAATATTCAGATTTGTGCTTTCCTGCAGAAACTAAGAAAGGAGCATAAATCCTTGACTGTCTTATTGCACAGTCAAGTAACAAACATACACACAAAAAAATCGAATAAAGCACCCTGCTCTGTGAAACACATAGTGTCCTCCTCCTCCTCCCTCTTTCCGTGACAGCCACGTGTCACCTGAGCTGCAGGATGGTTTACCAGCCCTCTGGCTTTCACGGTGTTCTCAGCGCTTCCTGCATGCTTCCTGCATGCACATCCATGTGCTCATCCTCCATTTTTATTGCTGAAGGTTAGTGAGGATAAATGAAAACCTCCAATGCCACTTTCTGTGGCCTGTTGTGATCTCTCAGATAATCTCCCATGAGGTCACCCACCTCTTTTAAATGTCATGCACGCATGTGATCTGTAAGCCTTCACAGGCTGTCCTCATGCCTGAATGACATCCCAGTGACTCAGGCACTAATGCCTCCGAATGAGGCCACCTCGTAATTCCCCGCTCTGCCTGTTTCTCTGATAAAATGCTGCTGACCACCCTCACCCTGAGAACTATCAAACGGGGCATTGTGATGGGGGAGAGCTTTGCAGAGATTGGGGAAATGACACTGGACAGCACCACACAGTTCAGAAAATTCAGTCAGCAGCAAATTCATATAGTCGTTGTGACACAAGTAGGTGACACAAATCGTCTCCTTGAAAGGAGATGAACATGGTCGGCTTATGCCTCGTGTCTGGCAAGGCAAGTGAAAGCCACATGCACTACACTCATGTTGCTGACCTAAAACGAAGGGCCCATTCACCTGTTGGTGTAGTGTCACACCATCGATGTCACTGAAGCTATGCTGGTTTGCACCAGCAGCTGCTTTTGCCGGCAACCTCGGAGAATCAAAGCAAGAGAGAGATACTCAGAAGAGCACAGGCTACAAGGGAGATAAAAAAATGAACAGCATCCTTCATCCTGTGGGAGTGCAGACTTCATTTCCTGAGTTGGTAGTTCATACATAAAGCCCGTGGCTCAACAGCGGCTCGCCTGGAAAAGGGCCTCAGCAGATGATGTGATCTGGAGGAGCCTGGGAAGAGTGTGACTCAGAAGGACATCAGGAGGGACCGCAGCCTGCCAAACCCCATCCTGCTGGGGTAGCAGCAGGTCAGGGCAGCATGGAGGGAGAGCTGAAGTGTCTCCTTCCCTCCAGCAGGAGCCAGGCTCTGCCAGCCTGGTCACTCCCGTGGTTGCCCCCATCCAGCCTGCTCGGTTGAGGCTTCCTGCCCTGCTGACCTGCAGGGAGCTCCTCGTATCTGTGGGGAAGCAGCCCTGGTGACCATGTTTTGTAGTCCTTCCCCACAAAGCAGGGACTATAAACTCAGCCCTCCAAGAGCTTCTTTAGTTTGGCTGTTTTCCACTGCAAAGCCATTCTGGCTTGCTTGAGCATCAAGTGAACCAGCGTGTTGGGGAAATAACTTAGCGTTGCAGGATGACATCGTTATTTGAAGAAACAGGCATGTCTGTGGATGCAGAGGCATTATTCCTCTGGAATTTGGCTCGTCGTGTCCCAGCATTCACACTGGTGTTGCATTGCACAGCAAATGTCTACCAAGAGCAGCTTCTAACTCTTCAAGGCAGTCTCTCTCCTGCACCTGTATCGAGTTGGTACGGTACGGAATGAATCAGATAGAAGAACGTGGCTGGTTTTAGATTCTTGCTTATTGATTTTTTTTGGCTTACTGATTTTTCACGCCTTGCTCTTTCTCCTCAAGGAGAAACCACAGCAGGAAAGTGACATCCAGAACTGCAAATTCCTAATATCCGGGACAAGAACTATTTCTACTCTACCAATTTCATCTAGGATAGATAGTTACCTACTTTATTTGTCTTTATGTGAGGCAGGGGTAAAAAAAAAAAAAAAAGAAGAAGTAAAAATAACTCTGACATCAGCAGTGATGGAGTTCATTTCTGTACCACTCCAGTCAGTCATCAAAAATGTGGTCTTTACAGCTTGATCTCAGCAGAAGTGCTGAAGTCAGGATATCCCTGAGGAGTAGCTTTTTAAACAGCAGTGACACTGAGCAATAACCTTCCAACGGCTCTTCCTGTGCAGAGGGGCGGTGCTGTCAGGCAGACATTACGCATGTCTTTTGTCCTGCCTTTTGTCCATGTCTTTTGTCCTGTCCTTTTCAGCTTACTGATACGCTCAGTAAATTTTCCAAACAGAGAAATTAGAGCGTCTCTAAAGCATCACACACCAGCATGCATCTCAAGCTTTTTCCCGTTTAAGGTATTTGTTTTTCAGTAAAGTATCTCTGTTTAGAAAATGACTTGTGTGAATCACCAAGGCCTGAAAGGACACACGTCTCATAGTTCAGAGGATTTTGTGATTAGAAGGCTTATTATGAGCAGAAGATCCTAGAGCACAGCGCTCAGAGGGGTTCAAAAGGCCATCATCTAATCCATCTCCTCGACTCCAGTTCCAGGCAGATTTATAGGGAATATATTCTTTAGAACACACTTGAAAGATCTGTCCATGATGGCAACCCTACAAGCTTCTTAGGCAACCGATCCTAGCATTTTGTTGTCTTTACTGTTAGAAAGTGTTTCCTAATTTAAAGCTAATATTATTTGCCTGCATAAATATATGTATTATATGTGATACATGGTTATATATAACATAATATTATATGTGATGCTTGTGCAGGAAACATGCAACACTGAGTCGTGCAATGAAATTAGAGAATTATGTCGGTCCTACCAGTTTCTCCTAGGGGCAAGAGAGCAAACCTTGTATTTCCCCAGGCATGACTAACCTGCATACAAGGACCTCTTAAGTGGGGGCCTTGGTCTCTGTGATTCTTTTAGGCCAGGTGAGGAAAACAACAAGTCTTTAAAGAAAGTGGGCTTGTTCTTTCTGAACCCAAGCAAGAGGTAAGGATCCCCGTCAGGAGAACTAGTAGGTCCCAGTCCTGTAAAGCTTCACTTTCTCTAATGCCTGTACAGACCAAAACCAAAACAAGGCAGAGAAGGAAGAGGAGAAAGAACTAAATGTTTAAAAGTCAAGCTGAAGGTTTGAAGGTCAAACCACTGCACAGGCAGTAGCTCAGCATACAGCTGATTGCCTTCACAGGCAAGTAGCTCACACGAGTATGCAAGTGATGGGTGTCATTAGAAGTTATGTAATTCAAATGAAAAGAGTCAGCATGAGAAGCGTCAGGGCACAGAATCTGATAATAGCCTCCCCAGCAATTCTCCCGGTTGGGATTTTTGGTCATGATTAAATGACAGGTAGGTATCAGAAATAACTGCCAGAGAGCATTTCTCGTCTGAATAGACTTAGGAAGATGAGATGAGCCTGGTAGCTAAGATGAGTTGAAACTTTTCTGGAGCTACAGGCTACCACATATAGTTGCGTGGTGGATGTAGAAGGGCAATAATAGTTTTGGAAAACCTGGACTTTTTTCTTCTTAGTACAAACTTTCATTACTGATAGCAATCCCAAGAAAATCTTTTTCTCTCTCCTCCATCCAGATTTATTATAAGAAATTCTAACTTCCCAAAAGACCATTAGCATCCAACCCCATGCAAATCAATAATCAGAACGAAGGTATCCATTTCCATCACCGAATGCATACGTTGTACAAAATAATGTGCTGAAATGGGCCGAGAGGAGAAGAACTTCACTCCTTCATCTTTACACACAAGTCCCCTGGTGATTCCTGCTTTTAGGGCAGCGCAGGCTTGCAGAGGAAGCCAATGCAAAGTAGTTTTAGGTTCAGTAGCTTGTCTTCCCTTGGAGCTAGCATCTGTGACCTTTAGAAGACTCTGCAAACCAGAAGCTGGTAAATACTTGTTTCTAAGAGAAACCCAAACACTTAAGAGCAACAAGATTTATTGACAGTAGTGACTTACAGCAGCGGCCACAGGGGAGGGGAGTTGTCAGCACTTTCTAAGTGTTTCTGAAGGCCCATTACACATAACATTGTCCTGAACCAAATCAGACAGTCTGGTGTCACCTTGCTAACAGAATCACTGCATTTCAGTAAGCAGGAAGGACGTTGTCGTGGGGGGCAGTGGTCATTTGGATTGTTTAGCTGCCTGAAGGTTTCCTGGCCTGTAATTCCTCTTTCTGCCTTTGAAAATTTAAAAACAGTTTTGTTCCTGATGTCTTAGTGACACCTATTTATTCTCTCTGTTTGGCTTTGTAACTGAGAATTTCGATGTGTGGGAAACTACAGATGACCATAGGAACCTAAGTTCTCTGCAGTACCTCTTTTTCTTGAGGCTGTGGTAATGAGTTGTAATTCTGGAGGCTGCGGAAATGTGGTTGAAAACTCTGCTCCCTAAAGCATCGGTGAAGATGGTGGCATAGGAGCGTCTGAGTAGAGATTGTTGCTTCCCTTCCCTGGCCTTGCTCACTAGGGCCTGCCTACCCCATACAGACCGCCGGTGTAATGTCTACAGATCAAGTGTTAAAACCTTAAAAATTACATGCTTACATCACACAAACGCATCAGGCTTTCTTCTGTGGCAGATAAGGGGCTCAGTTGCAAAGCCTCTGATCTTTAATACTTTTTTCCTTGGAAATATACCCTGCATATCAGGTGAAAAACCAGGTATATAAAGCTGATAAATTAAGCTAAGACAGATACTTTGACCCCAAAACCTCTTCCGTGCTAAGAACGTTGCATTTTTCTTGCACTAGAGTTGATGGCAAAATTGCTATTGGTTTCAAAGGAGTCAAAACGAGCCCCTATTTCCACATGACTCTGTAAACTTTCAACCTGAAAATACTTACTGGATCACAAAGCTCATTTGAAGAAAACTGCAAAATATAATCCCCTGAAGAAGATTTGTCAGACTTTTAACAGCTGTTTTGTTTTGTCAAAGGCAAATAAATCTATTTGCGGGGAAAAAGGACCAGTGACATATATGGTGATTGCTTTTATTTTTTTTTTATTGTTTCTGCTTACAGCTTCATAGTCATAGTCAGGGTAGTAGAAATATCAGGGCGTGCAGTTTGTTTGCACAGATTGCTCGTTATTTTACACATTCAGCTGGTGGGTGTCAGAAGTCAGAGGATATGGCTATTTCAAGGCATCTCCTGAACTCGAGTGTTTTCTCTTTAAGGTGGGGGGGAATCATCCAGCTCTGGAAATGATGTTGGGATGCTGATTTGGGAATTATGGGAGAATATACTTAATGCAATCTCTTTTAAAAAGCTTTGGCTTAGCTAGTTCAATGGCAGCGCTATACAAGCAGTGCAGAGTAGCTGCCTGCATAGTGATGGGCTGGAAGCCTGACTCAGGCCTAATTTGTGAAGCTAATTTATTAATTTCGAGGTGGTTTTTTTTTGTTTTTTGGGCTTTTTTTAGCCAGGGCTGTAGGCACATTCATATGTTACTGTGAGCTAAATGAAAGCGTAGGCAGAGAGATTATCTACTTTCCTCCATATGTAAACCTACTTACCTTTTACACTCAGTTTTCCTCTGACCAGATTTGACATTTCCATAGTCCAAATTAAGGAAGTTTTTTCTTTGCGGTAACTTACTTGTTCAACCATAGCTCAGTGAAGAGAAAGACTGGAAGAGGCCAGAAGGTAAGGAAGCCATGGCTGACCCTGTCAAAACGGTCAACGTCAGCCTAAACTACTCCAGAAAGTGCTAGTAATATCATGACCTGCAATTGTGAAAGATTTGAGGCACGTACATTTTCTCCTCTCTCTTTGAAGAGTAGGATATCAAATTTACACCATTGCATGGTAGCGCCATTTAACCACATTTCTCATTTAAATTCAGCTCTCATTAGCATCCTCCCCTTTGACATGACTACTGTCAGGATCAGAGAAGGTTCCTGGACAGCAGTGCTGTCTCCATGAGTTGGGGAGGAGAATGCGACGGGACTAGTTTTGTATGTGTGAGGACTCTGGGAGGAGCACAGCTTCCCGCTGAAGCATATTGCCCACCCACACCCCAAAAGAGCACCGTGTCTTTACTGCAGGAGTTTTTCCAGTCCGCCTGAAAGGACATGTCTGTCTGACCTGTGTCCCTCAGGAAGGCGTGTGTTTACCCCAGGTGCATTGCCTGCTGGGACAGCCTATCCAAGGGCTGCTGATGCCAAATGTCAGACAAATCCTGTGGTTCTGCTGAGAGACACCAAGTGTCCTTGAGAGATGGGAGACCAATGGACAGATGAGTCTTTGCTGTATTGGGAAGATGGTTTGCTCTTAAGCGTTTCAAACTTCATGTTTCCCCCAAAGGGTTTCACAGGTTTCAGGTCCATCTGCCCTGTGGTTTTCCTCTTTACTTGTCTACAGTGTCATTTCTTTGGTGTGACAAGAAGAGCTAACATACAGCAATGACTTCTCTGCTTCAGGCAAAATCCAAAGGTCCCCTGGAAACTGTGCCACTTGTGCTGATGTGGGCTGGGAGAGTTAATTATCTTCTTAGCAGCTAGTATGGGGCTCTGTTTCAGGTTTGTGCTGAAAACAGTGTTGATAAGGCAGAGATGTTTTTGTTATTGTTGAGCAGTGCTTACACAAGCCCTTTTCTGCTTCTCACACCACAACATCAGCAAGTAGGCTGGGGGTGCAGAAGAATTTGAGAGGGGACAAAGCTGGGACAACTCAACTGATGAAAAGGATATTCCATACGTATGACATCCCGCTCAGCTTATAAAGCTGGGGGAAGAAGGAGGAAGCGGGGACATTCGGAGCGATGGTGTTTGTCTTCCCAAATCACCGTTACATGTGATGGAGCCCTGCCTTCCTGGAGATGGCTGAACACCTGCCTGCTGACGGGAGGTGGTGAAGGAGTTCCTTCCTGTGCTTTGCTTGTGCGCGCAGCTGTCGCTTTACCTCTCAAACTGTCTTTATCGAACACACAAATTTTCTCACTTTCACTCTCCCGCATGCCGCTGTCGGGGAGTGAGCAAGTGTCTGTGTGGTGCTTAGTTGCTGGGTGGAGTTAAACCACAACACATTGTATCAAGAAAATGAGGATGCACTGTCGTGCCAGGCATATACTGTTGGGGCTCAGAGCATCTATGTTCACTCCCTTCGACGGTGTCACTTTTGTCAATCCTTAACCTAGGCAGGTAAGACCAAAATAAACTCGCTGAAATATCTCTACAGTATCTATCAGTATCTCTACAGCTTTTTGAGCTGGTATTAAATAGACTATGCCATTTTTCTGGGCAGGCAAACCCTTGTACTTCCATGGGGAAGTCAATATTTGCATAGTTTCAGGCACAAGAATTCTAAAGTAAAAATTAATAAAAACAAGCTCACAGTACATTAGTTCTTGGAGAATGCCTTGGAGATGAGGGCTTTGGCTTACTGCTATCCACAATTTATATGCATGCGCAGCATGCCCCTACCAGGGGACATGGGATGGTGACTGAGACCATGGTCTGCTGGGACTCTGGCCTGGGGAAGAAAACTTGACACGTGCAGTCCAGTTCCTGTAACTACCATAGAAATTTCTTCCAGGAGTGGAATTTAGAGACTGTGTCCCATGTGAGATTTCTCTCTCCCCGTACGGCGAGCAGGGCCTCCAGTACCTTATACTGCTACAGACTGGCTCTGAGCTCAGTGCGACATAGGGTCGGTGAGGCTTGTTAGTCATCCACCATGTCAGCAACTCATGAAGAATAGGAGGGTGAATAAAGCAGATCCCATCAATGCCCTTTCCACACTTTAATGTGGCTTTATTCAGACAGAAGCCATTACAACAAAAAGCCCTCCACAATCTTGGTGGTTTGCCATCCATCCTCCATCCTTCAACAATTCATTCCAGCCGCTCTTCACCCAGTGCGAGGGCTTGGGTGCTCTCCCTTAGCTGTCTCTCCCACTCTCCAACCTGAGTGCTTGTGAGCAAATGCAATAGGATAGGCAGGTGTAGGTGCAACAATTTCAGTCCCAAGGGAAAGCCTGAGAGTTGCATATCATGGAGGGACTGAGTCTGAGTCACTAGGTAACATGCTGCTGCTGCTAACAACGATGATCATGACGATTACATAGTCTACAGATTCTAGAAACGCTTTTAGTGATCAGTTGAGTGTGGATATCAGGCTCGCATTATCTCACAGAGTAACAGTGCTAACAGCAGCTGATTATGCTGTAACCTTTACTTTGCTGAGCAACAGTCTATATCTTAGAGAGCATTCGCCTGAATGTGAATTACGGAATGGAAGACGATGGAAGAGCTGAATCCTAACTACCTTGTATAAAAAGTACTTTGATTTCAAAGAGGCCTCTGAAGTCTGCAGCTTTACTTCATCTACATGGTGTCCTAATAGAGGAAAATGTCATTTATGTTTGCTCCTCTGTGGTCCCAGAGCACTGGTTGTTCCTTACATTTCTATCCCTGTAAAAACAAATCCCGGTTCTAATTACAAGTAAATGCGTTAAGAGATCATTGCAACATGGGGAGCCAGTCCCCGTTTCCTTATCATTGTCTTAGACCTGAGGTGTAGGTCCCAGTTACGCTAGCTTTGTACTGGGTACACATATCACTAGGACCACAGAAACCATGTCAGGGTGGACTGGACTATCTGCAGGGTGGGCAGAGCTGGGACCTGCTGGGTGTATCCAACCACAGACAGAAGGGAAAGACCCAGCTCTCCTGCCACTAGTGGTCATACAGCCTGAAGCTGCAGCTTCCACCACTAGATGTACCCAAGCAAACGGAGTCTGGGAACCCAGTTCAATAAGCTGCTAAGGCTTGGGGAGGCAGGAGTGTTTCATGGGGATCAGAAATCTTTTTATAGCAAGGGTGCCACCAAGCATGCAGAAGTGACCTGTGAGGAGAGCAGCTTCAGCTAGGGCTGTATGTGTCCTCACTGTGCAATGTCAGCAGCCACCATGGTCTCTGAGCAGCCCTGAGATGGATGCAGCATGAGGATGCCCCTGGGCAAGGGCTGCAGGTTCCTTTCTGCCCCAGCTGCAGCATGGGCGGTGCTGGCAGACTGTGGGATGAAAAGCAAGGGCTTGATGCAGATCATCTCCGGTGCCTCCAGAGCACCACAGGAGCAGGCAGACCCGAGCAGCCCTCTGCCTACCCCTGTGAAGTGCTGCGAAGGCCATGAGTACATCTGCTCTGAAATGGGCTCATTAAAATACACATTCACCTTCATTATCCTGCAGCTGCATTGCCTGACTCATCCCGCTGCAGTCACTCTGAAATGGGAACCTAAGTTAAAAACTTTCCCAACTTGTTTTTTATTCGCTGGGGAAGTTCACGTCTAACCCACTGAGAGAGAAATGGAAGCCATAATAACATCTGTCTTCATGGGACATGAACGCAAAGGAACCTGAAAAAAAAGAGAGAAGAAAAAAAATGAGGCTCATTGAAAGACTGTTATTTCATGTTGCCTTTCACAGTTTGACACAGGATGCTTTCTTGTATCGGTGTAGTTAGTACTAGCATAACCCAGCTGGGGCATGGCACTCCCAACCCAAGTATGCCAAGGTATTTCCTCCTCTTATTTTCCACAAAACCACAGAAAAACTGCCATGCAACCTTGCAGCAGGCTTTGGCTAGGATCCCTGCTCCGACTCCCGATCGCACTAAACCTCTTCTCCCCAGTGGCAGATGGACGCTTGCACTCTGCCGAAGTTTTTCCTGCCAGCGTCGTCCCTGGGTGCAGACCCCTCCTAGGTGGCAGGTGGGTGGACACAGTGTGCCAAGGTTTGCAGGCTCTTCGGGTGGGTCAGGGGATGTACTGCCCTGTGCTGGTTTCCTCCTCCTCCAGCTCACGGTGGAGAGGGAGCAGAGTGTCCTGTGGGCACCTCTGTCTCCTTCACACACAGACAGTTCTCAAACCTACATGGATCCTCTCCCCACCAAAATGGAAACCTCATGGCCTAAGCCCATCTTATTCAAGCCAGTAACATTTTCTTCTGCTTTTATACACAGGCATGATCTAGCCAGACATTGCTTTTAGCTGCAAGAAAATGTCTCCCTCTTACTGTTACGTTCTTAAAGACTGCTTTCCCAGGCTAAACACCCTGTGCTTTAAATCGATGGGGTGACCCAAATACTATTGTGAATGATTATTCAAGGGTGAAGTACAGACTCTAGTGCAATGATTTTTGCAAGACAACTCAAATCAATACGATCTTTCTGATTAGTAGTTTCTAGAAAACCTATATGCTACATCATCCCGATTACTTTCATCTTCTGACTATTTGCGATACGTTATCACGCATCTGAAGCGCTTGCTCTGATGTCCTCTGGACTGCACTTATTTCTTCTGGAACAGAGTAGCTTAGAAATCCTCCACTGTGGAGTTTTGTAACCAATATTTGACAGTAAGCTGCTTGTTACTAATGAGCCTAATTTTACTTGTACAACTCATTTTATAACCTTTACTCTTAAAAAATATTTGGGAAAATTTGCAGTGGTCATGGACGTGCTTATTGACTGACAGCCTACCTGCAAGGTTAAACCAAACACAGCATTGCAATTCCGGCCATTTTTCAGCTTTGTATAGGAAAAAAAATGACTGCAATCATGGAAGACAGCATTTTTCACAATTATTCTTTTCTACTGAGTACTTCTACTCTAGTATAGCAATGATTTCAACAGAAAATTGCAATTTCAACTGAAGTATAGATCTAATTCAGTCTAAATTATGCACATGATTTAAAATATATTATCTTTTCCCAGCGAATCAATATAATTGAAACGCTAATGTTTCCCTAATTTTAAGCACCATCCAGTGAGTCAAACATTAGATCTGTTGTTCCAAATTATGGCTGAGAAAAATAAGATCACGGCTTGACTGTGTCCAACCTAGTGCTAGGTCTCTTCCCGAGATTCCTAAGTTAGCTGTTTAGTCCCCATCTGCTCTCTCGCTAATGGACATTAAATATTCCTCCAAAGGAAGACCTGCGCTGCTGCGTGGAGATCATTTGTCTGTTGACAGAGGGTGCCGGCTGAGCGGGCTTCCTCGTTAGACAAAGCTAACTGCCTAAGAATGGAGCAGGGAGAAATCTAATTTCGATAACGACGATTTCTTCTTGTCACTCCAGAGCAAGGGACTGGAGCGGATGTGGCTTCATTTCAATTATAAGGGAAAGAAAAGAAATCTCCAGGCAAATAAACAGCTTTATAAGGATCATGACTCTTACTGGTTCTATTAGCTGGCTTGCCATGAAGATGAAGTAGGTCTGAGAGGGAATCGTACAGCAAATCTGCATGCAATTATAGGACCTGCTTCTCCAGCACCAGTTCAGTGGAATTAGCTCTGGCTCCTGTGGCAACGCACTATACTCAGCTGGCAACTGACCTGTACATACCGCAGCCCATGTGCAGACTTCGTTTGGAGAGCAAGTGATGCACAAGCAGTGTGATTAATACGGCATCACTCTGGGCACAGGCATCCAGGATCAGACTGAGCCTCATTCGCCCCTCTGAAGTGACCGTGCTCGTGGTCAGCGCTGTGCTGGTACACGTGCCAGCGAAAGCAGTGCAAGCCTGGGTAGTGTCTGCCTTGGCCTTGCTGAGGGTGAGGAAAAGGCACATTGCTTTGCCTGGGGGTGCATCACTGGATCAGGGGAGTGTGTTTGAGCAATACCCACAGCTGCCCCAGCCACACCTCTGACCCCTTTCTGGTACATCTGGATCCAGGGAAAGTAAGATTTAACTAGGCGTTAACTATGGCTTACCAGCATACCCAAAGCACTATACCAGTGCTGGTGGGCTATTGGCTGTGGCTCACCAGCAGGAAACCAGCCCAGTTTCTATGCATCATGTGGGCGTCCTGTGCCAAGGGGATCTCCTGGTGGTGGGTCCCCAGCTGTTTGCCCAGCCAGTAGCTTGCCTCTGCTGTGCTCTAGGTTGGAGTGCTACATCTGAGGACCTGACCTAGGCTACAGAGAGCTCTCTGCTGTTCTGTTTTTGATTTCTGCTCCCACTCCTCTCTGAGCATCAGTTCCCGGCTGTGTCACTTTGCAGGCCCCCGCCTCAGAGCAATTGTGGCAGCACAGGCGAAGGGCTGATGGAGGACGATGACTGTTGGTGAAGAGGAGGTGGTGCCAGGGCTTGCTTATGTCAGAACTGCTGCAGAAATGCTCCTCAAATTCAATCCTCCACTGAAAACGCAGCCCTCAGCTCCCTGCACTCATCACTCAGTTTCCTGGGGAAAGTGTGAAGGCACAGTGGCAGCTTGCTGTTTTAAAACAGTGAAGGTTTATCTGCACCTCCTGTTATTGAATTCTGGTACCTTACGGGGTTAAAGTGGGGAAAACTGTAACTTTAAGAGAGGGAGCATTTCAGGTCTGTTCCCTCATTGTCATCACCAGCATGCATGACTGCCAAGGGGTGACAGAGGTACCTGGTCTCTCATTTGTCCAAATCAGGAAAAGCATCAAACTAGGAGCTTGGACTCAGCAGCACAGCTTTGCTAACAACATCTAAAATACTTTAGCATTGTCCCAACTTGAACATAAATAAAGCCACTGGGAAAGAGAAACAAGGCATCTCTTTCCTCCTTCACCCCCACTGCCCATACTTGATATTTTGCTAGCAAGGGGCAAGATTTTTCAGGAAGATCCTGATTTATGATCTATAATGTCATGATGGAAAGTGGATTCAAGCAGGATATCAATTTCCAGAGCTATATGGCAATGAAGAAGGATGTTTCTGGAGTCCTCCCCGCAAACAGAGCAGAGCATACGTAGGTATCAGTCTGCTTAGCAAGACAGTCTAAACTTACCAGAACAGTCACACAGCATGCATGATGCACATTAGGATACACTCTGCTCCCAAACACCCCTTGATTACAGGGGTGAGCCAGAATTTCATGACATAACAGAAATAAATATAAGAAAAATATTCAGTAATTATACAGGAAAAAGGCTTTACCTTGAGCTTGAGCAAAAGGTGAAATTTTTCAGTCCCCCAAGATCCTCCTCTGTCCCCTGTCTGCTGGCTCATGACATGATAAAATCGTCTGGCATTTATCAACCCTGTCAAGGTTTGCAAGTCCTTTGTATGTTTGACTTGGAAAGAAAGGTGTCAGGAGGAGATTCCGGAGTTATGTAGGCAAAAAAAATAAAAGGCAGCTTTAAGAGGTCAGAATGTGTAGCCCATCCAGAGCTACTATTCCTGGTAGAAATTAGACCCTGAAAGGCCCGGGTGAAAATCAGGTATAATCCCTGTATACATGCTTCTAATTGGGACAAACTGAAAGCGAGAAAGCCGAGTGAGTCAGCCTCGGCCCATCCCCAGGGACTGCAGGTTTGTTCCCAGCTGGTAACCGAGAGCACAATTATGCAAAGCCTCCTCTATAAACAGATTTTGGTTTATTATGGCTGAACTGGGGGAATCTATTTCTGTCACCACTTTGTGCAAATGTGTTACCCTTGTGATGTCCAGCCAGGTCATTCCAAGTCAGCTGCTTTGGCTGCGGCTGTTGGTGGAAGCTCCTCTGTCCTCCCGGTTCCTGGCCCCTTTGCACGCCTGCCTGAGGTTGGCTTCTGGGCAGGGGGGACGAGGGGATGCGCCTGCAGCTATTCTGGTCGCTGTGAGTTACGGCAGTGTCATGTGAAGCAAAGAGCCCAGAAATGCATGCCGAATCGAACCAGTGACTAATCATGATATTTTGGTTGTCTTAGTGCCTGTCCGGCAAAGATTTATGGGCTCAGGAATTCTTCACGTAATGATCCCTGAGAGCTGATTTGATCTTCAGCTGAGGCTTCCTAAGAGAGTGAGAAAAGAGGAGGAAACAGGGGCTGCTGTCCCAGCGGCAGCGAGGTCTAAACTTATCTGAGTTTGAAACACAAACAAGAGAGAAGAAAAGCCAGTGCTCCCTTCTCATTTGTGCCTGCTCAGAGCCATGCACCAGCAGCCAGAGAGGACCTGTTTGATCTGCCTGTGGAGTGAGAAGGGTCGAGGGCGACGGCTGAGCAGACACAAAGTGTCATTTGTTGGGATTGTCATCTAGCTCCCTCATCTGTCACCTGATGGACAGCCAAGCAAGTGCTCAGTACAACCGTGGACCATTCATCCTTGCACAAGTGACGGAGGCAAGAAAAGTAAGCATCCTACAGCTGTTACAACATTCAGCTGTTTTTTCTATAAAGGAATGCATTGAATTCACTGCAAATCTACTAACTGTCCCCCTATGCCAGGCAAAAGACTGATTTCTTTTTTCGTGGTTGGGCTTTCCTCTAACAGCTGGAGGTCTGCTGTGCATTCGAGCTATGGCTGTTGAATAGGGCAGCTGTTTCAATATCTAATTGCATTTTAGCTTCAATAATTCAAGGGGAAAGTGTTGCACTGCCTACCATGAGCTACTTCCTGTCCTACTGCAAAGAGCACTGCACCACCGTGCTCGCCCAGTATCAGACCCTGCGATCAGAGGGCTTTCTGTGCGATATTTTGCTGAAAGTGAAGGAAAATGAGTTTCCTGCACACAAGTCCTTGTTGGCATGCTCCAGTGACTATTTCCGAGCCATGTTCAAAAGTTATACCCAGGAGTCTAAAGCCAGTGTAATTCACCTGCAAGTTGTCTCACCCACTGGTCTCCAGCACATCCTGGATTTCATTTACACCTCCTTGTTGCCCCTGTCCTTTGAAAGCCTGGAAGATACCTTGGAAGCTGCAAGCTACTTGCAAGTGACTGATGCTATTGGCTTATGCAATCAGTATTTAGTTAACAATCTTGCATTGGAAAACTGCTGCTTCTCCGCCAATGTGGCCAGGAGGTTCTACCTGCCAGATGCCTTAGCAGCAACAGAGAAATACATCGTCAGTAAACTCTGGAAGCTGCTGGACATAGATCTGTCAGGACTGCTAGAGCTGAACTTTGGGTCTTTGCTAGCAGTGGTTCAATCACCAGACCTCCCAAGGGTGAAAGAAATCTGCCTGTTGAACCTTGTGCTGCTGTGGCTGAAGCAGGATAAATCCAGGCTGGCTCATGCAAGCAGCCTTTTAGAGCACATAAGATACGGCCTCATACCGGTGGAAGAGCTGAGAAAAACCTACACGCAGTCAGAAGTACCCCTCTCTGCAGGTATTAAGTGCTTGATCATTAAAGCGATAAACTACCATACCTCTGTTTTCAAACAGCCTGTCCTGCAGGACAAGTCTACCACACTGAGGAACCAGAAAACTCGGATCATTCTGCTGGGGGGAGGGACAGCAAGTGAGGGGCTCGTCACCGATGTGTTGGCCTTCGACGTCTACAATCACAAATGGAGAAGTCTCACCCAGGTGCAGGACAGGGTGCAGAACCATAGTGTGTGTGTGGTGGGGAACTTCCTCTACGTCTTAGGTGGGGAAATAGAAAGTGGTGCCTCGGGTGATGCTAAAACTGAAAAGATCTTGTCGGTTACGAACAAGGTCTATCGTTATGATCCAAGATTTAACACGTGGACCCAAATCACGGGCATGCTGGAAAAAAGATGCCAGTTTTCTTGTTGTGTCCTAGGCAAGGATATATTTGCCATTGGTGGAAGGGGTGAGGATGGGTTGCTGCATTCGTCTGTGGAAGTCTACAACATCAGCAGGGACAGATGGATGAAGGCCAGGGAATTGCCATGCAAGATACATGGCCATGCCAGTGCCATTTGTAAGAATACCATATACATCTCGGGTGGCAAGCACTCGGATCCCAGCAACACAAGCAAGGACGTATATTCTTTGAGCTCGCTTGAAGGGCAGTGGATGAAACGAGCCCCCATGAACATTGCTCGGTTTGGGCATCAGATGGCAACAATCAGAGAAGCCATATTCACCTTTTTGGGATTATATGAACCATTCTCTGAAATAGAAAGATACGACCCTTATCAAAACCAATGGACTCAGTTAAGACCACTGATCTATGATCGATTTTGCTATGGCCTGGCAGTGGTAGAGGAGACTGCTCTTCTTATTGGGGGAAAGAAATGGCAAAACTCACAGGAAGTCCCCACACAAGACGTCATTGGCTACGACATCGACAATGATGGCTGGGAAGAGATCTGCAAAGCCCCCTTGCCTTGGTGTGGGCTGCAGTGCGCAGTGCTGCAACTCTCTGAAGCGGCCGATGAGCAGGACAGTGACAGCCAGCAAAAGAGGCTGGCAAAACAGAGCTCACACTCTGCCGAATAACCACCCCAGGTGCTGCAACTCTCTGAGGCGGCCGATGAGCAGGACAGTGACAGCCAGCAAAAGAGGCTGCCAAAACAGAGCTCACACTCTGCCGAATAACCACCCCAGGAGACGAGCCAGCAAGGCGGTCCTGGAGAAGAAGAAGAAGAAAATTGCAATGGCACTGAACTTGACAGAGAGGAGTTTTGGCTTTGATAAGCCAAATGCTTGGTGGAAAGAGGCAAGAAATTCTGGTGCCGGCACAGGAAAAGGTGCTGGGATTTACAGAGCTGGAAGCTGATCTCACCAAGGAAGGATGCAGCAAGTAGCACGTTTAGAGGCAATGAGAGAGAATTGCAATACTTGGCTTTTGTCAAGATAGCAATAGGTGTTGCAAGTCATATTTTTCATAGGTTAAAAAAATATAATCCATCTTTTCTGTTTTCTTAATCAGAGGTAATTTTCCCAGCTGGTAAGTGCTGTTGAATTTTCATGCTATGGCTAAGCAAAATAAAAGTGAGCTGTATAAAGACTAGAAAATTGATGCCTACAAGAAGTAATAAGTACTGCCAAGGAAAAGGAATTATTTGTTATGCTACCTACTAGGCAAGAATGTCTTAGCTAACCAGCATGAGATTATTGGATGGAAAGCATGGATTTCTTGATACGTAGGCTTAGTTATGGCCGTAAGTTAAACCAGTGATTGTTTGCTAGAAGCCATTTCTCCGAGTGGCCTTTGCTGTACCATGCCTTTCAGATTCTTATTTTCCATTGTTTTAGAGATGCACAGATTTCTTTTGTGTCCAAATCTTGCGTTAGCTTTAATGGCCAGAGCTGCATAGGCACCCTTTATTATTAAGACTTGAAGAAATTTGTTACAGGAGTTGCTGTAACTAACACCTCAGAAGAATACCCTGCTCAGCTCAAAATGATGAAATTGTTCATAGCTGTTGAACTGGTACGTGAGAGAATCCGGCAGTCAAAAAAGGTTTACCTTCATCAAGGAGTACGAAGGGGAGGGAGGTGACTGAAGGTTTCCAGAAGCCTCTATGCAGTGCCTGCCTACCCACCAAACAGCAATAGACTCTCTTCTTTTTGGCCGTGTTGGCAGAGTTCGAATTTGAGGTGTATGAATCTGTGAAATGCAGGCAGGGTGGTCACAGAATCACTGTGGGGTGGAGCAAATTGAACCTCGAGTCATAAACGTTCATTTAAAAGCTAAATTTATTGTATTTCATTTTACAGTGTTCCCTTTCTAGGCTGAGAGTTAATACAATAAAAATATATAGAGAAGAACATTTAATAGTCTTAAAAGAAGGCAGCACAATGGAGAGGACACATGTTCTTTGTCACTAGACTAGCTTAAAAAACTGTAATGTTTAATTCTCACCCTTAAAGCGATCGAGCTGACTTTACTAATGTAAAGTGCAGGCAGAATAGCTGTTGCATAGCAACAGATCTAAGTCTTCTGAACTGCCTTGGTTTTGACAAGGAATCAACTACACAACGGGCATATACATCCATCAGCTATAAAGAGTTTTTTATATGAATATATTTACTTTTGGTCCAGTAAAACAATAGCAAGAGAATCTAAATGCTTGGAACAATAGCACAATCCGTTTCAAGTCAAGCATTTTTAAAGAGAAATTTACAAAAACCTCACAAATTTAGTATACAAGTCAGTACCCATGCAGTAAATAAATGTCCAGTTTATACAAACAATTTTATTCTAATGGTACAAATATTACACTGGACCCAGAATTCTATACAAACATTAATACATGATTTGTCATCCATCTTGACTTGAATATCATATTACTGAAAATGGGCTACAGAAAGGCCACTCCTCTGTACAACTGTGCAAAATCTGCAAAACATTTGCAATCCAAATGCAATAAAATAACAAGAAATAAAGAGAGGAAGAAGGGGAGAAAGAGAAAAAGAAAAAGAGGGAGAGAAAAAGAGAGGAATAAAAAGAAAGGAAGGAGAGAGAGAGAAAAAAAAATCTGTCCGTTCTTCCCTTCATCCCTTCATGGATATAACTGCCAGGAAGTACCAGAGCTCATGAAGTACATTCACTGCGCTGTACAGGCAACAGTCCGAAGTTGGTGAAGAGTACAACTCACTGTAAAAAACAAAAAGGAGGCTTCTCCCTTCTGCATGAGCATTACTAAATCATGTTGTGAGTCTTAACTGATGCAGCAAAACACCGAAAAGCAGCAGAAATACTTTGTCATGCTCTGGTCACTTTTTGGAAACAAGCCATTAAAAGTAAATACGTGTTTTAAGGTTCCCTTCCCACTTTCATATTCCAGGGATCAGCCTAACTCTGAGGACCTATTTCTACTCATGTTCACTGGGTTGTCTCCAGCATATCTCAAATCTCATGGAAATTTTAAATGTTTTAATTGGCTTGTGAAGTCACCTGAATCCAGAGACATCCCTTTACCTTCAAAAGCAAACCGGAGGCTTTTTTGCTCCTCAGTTATTTTTCAGGCTCTGTGCTCAGCTCTGCTCCCATCATGCATTTTCCCTGCGTGCAACACGGCCGAATTTCCCAGCTCACAAAACACACAGGAGACCACTTGAAAACTCCTATTCATTCCTCTTCTATTGTGGCAATTTTCAAAGCCTCACAGATTCGGAGCAGTTTGTTGGGAACCTTTACCACTGCGGCTTTTCTGGACAAGAGAAACGCCTCTATCAAGGATGTTCAAGCTCTGCATTTACTCTTTTGCAAAACCTGCACATTATACTGATACCTTCAATTCAAAAGCAGCATAAATGACAGTACTACAACTAATTTTTAAGAAGTCAACCAAATGTGATTACGAAACGAATAACACATTATTTGGTCTTAATTAGAATACAAACCAGCATCTGTTTGCACTGATGGTAAACCTTAGCAGCTAAGACTAAGACTTTTAAAAAGCACAAGGAAATATCAATTAAATTCACATTAGTCATTTCTGTCTGCTGATTTTCCTCGTTGTGTGTTTGACAAAAATGAAACACGACTGCATTACACTTTCCCCCTGTTATTTAAGAAAACTAGAGTTTCTCATGAAATATAAAAATTGGCTTTCTCCCACCACCAAAATAGTACCTGCAAAAATGCAATGCAATACTGGAATTATATAATATAAAATATCATTGTAAAAGTGACCTTCGATACCAAAACCTTTAGCTTGTGGAACTTCCTGTGTGAAGACCACAGTCTTCCAAAAATGCTTTTAAATACTTTTCTTTAATAGCTAAAGATCATTTTTATTTTCTCGCAGAAGGTAAACACAAGCGGAGCCTTGGTAGCATATAAAATATACAAATCCTCATTAAAGACATGGTATTGTCCACCATCGAAGGTTTACCTCACACAGCTAAGTAACATTAAAATATAATTTACTAGAACTCCCACATATTGATATAAAAACTACTTTATGCACTTAAGAGCTGGAGTGTAGCAAATGGACAAAAAGAGGGACCTTTATACATGTGTTTCGATGTAAGAGTGAGTGTGTGCTAAGGAGGCTGTAAGTGCATCAGCCTCAGAGGAGCCATTAACAGAGTCCCTCGGGCTGCTGCTTTGATAGATGTCCGTGAAGAGATCAAGGTACATTTGTTTCCATTCTTGAAAGTCTCTCGACGTCAAAGCTGGATTTTCCAGAACTTTATCTATAATGGCTACTTCTCCTTCCCTGGCCTGTGAGACAAAAGGAACAAGCAGAGTCAATGCAATTGATGAGTCACTGGCAAAATCAGTCGAGTGGGTGGAAGGAGAGAACAGGGGGGAGGCAGGTACCAAACTTGAGCCACAGAGCCCCTAAAAGCAGAGGGACAATCTGACTGCTACACAACT
Organism: Buceros rhinoceros silvestris; assembly: GCF_000710305.1. Lineage (NCBI taxonomy): Eukaryota > Metazoa > Chordata > Aves > Bucerotiformes > Bucerotidae > Buceros > Buceros rhinoceros. Next base: position 13,997 of record NW_010406574.1, on the reverse strand, counting down.
GCTCAGAAACAGGAGCCCTTCCTACAGCGTGTCATACATCACCCTGCAGGGCCAGGGCTTCCTTACCTTATCCAGCATCCTCGGAAACAGTCCCTAAGCCCCCTCCTCACCCCTTCTTTGGCTCGCGAGAAAGCAAGCCCTGTACTGTTTACTATTAGCTGCTGGCATTTCTCAAGATGGGTTTGACACGAGGAAGTGCCATCTGTTTGCTCTTCTCGATCAGCATAAGAAACGCTGCATGGGTGCGTGGGATGCAGACAGATGGCCTCTCGCCCGCCAGCAGAGCTAAGCCTTTTTTACCAGGCTTGTCATGGGGACATCTGAGCACTGCATTCCAAAGGCTTGTACAAGGACCCCCATGTTAATTATAACTCATCTTCATCAAAGATCCAGCATATGCGATGGGCTGGCTGGCTGCAGCCTCCTCCTACCAGCGCAGTGGCAAAGAGGAGGCAGAAACCGGTGAAATCTAACATAGCTGCTGGTACCTCCTCATCCTTCATCGAGGCAGGGGATGTGGCTGTATCAGAATCACTAGTTTATCGAGAGATGACAGGCAGCCAGTACGGATCAGAGTAAGCCTGTGATAAACTCATAGCCACTTGTGTTGTTGCACGCGGTGGAAGCTGGATGCATCAGACATAAGCCTTGGAAACACAGCTAACACACAGGTTTCCAGGACTACTCCTCTGCGTAGGAATGGTATGGCCACCAGCAACCTCCTCCACAATATCCTCCCCACCAACAGGTTTCATACTCCTTACTCACATTTTCCATGTCCATACTATGAGCACGTTAAATCTTTCTGCAGAGCGTGTTAAAGGGAAATACTAAGCTGTGTCAGGCCACCTTGATGGGAGAGATCGGAATGATCAGAGCTGTCGCCCATGAGCAGTGTGCTGAAAGGTATTTTTCATGCTTTGGAAACAGTAGCTAATTACACGGTGTGCTAGAATACTCATTTTCAGAAATAGAAGTGTAATCTGTGAACAACCAGTGAAAGCTAAACCATGGGAACTCCTGACTGCTATATCTCTGCTTGAACTACTGTAATCCACTTCTCTCAGACTGTGGCTGGTACCCGCAGCTCTGCACTACCAGCCAGGTAGCTCATACTTGCTGGCAGAAGAATAGTTTTGAGTTGTGTCACAGGAAAGAGATCAGAGGGGTCTTTCATTAAGGAGTTAGACGATGGCTCAGAGAGCCTATGGGCAACAAGAGCTAGAAGCAATTTGGAGGGCTGTCCCAGGCTACTGTTAATTTGGATAAATTCAAGCAGAGTTCAGAACACCAGCTCCAACACAACAGTGCAACTGGCTGCATTCAGGAAGGAGAAATCTCAGGCACTGATAAAAAGGAAAGAACAGCTGATTAAGAAGCAGCAGTAGCTACCAGTAGATATGACTACCAGTCGTATGGCAGAAGTGGAGCTCTGGGCTATACTGGAGCTAGAAACTCATTGGAAGTTATGATGCCATTGCAAAAGACGCATGTGTCTACACTGCTGCTCTACACAAGAAACAGAAGTTATCTATCTTTGGTACTTGCTGCCATTGTGTTTTCAATTATTGGTGTCATGTACTTTAAGAACGATTGATACCGATCACGGTCCAAACAAGAATGGCAACGGATTCAGAGAGTGAACAAACTGCGTTTGCTTGATCCGAAAGGAAGAAGTCCCAGAGAAGCACGAAAAGGGGCATCCACTGGGTCAAGGGGTTGTGATATTTTTGGAATTCTCTGGAGGAAAGCAATTACATTTGTAGGAAGGCTTTGGTCTAACGGAGCTCAGGTATCGATAAATGCTAACGAGAAAGATAATTAAGCATGGCAGCAAGCTGCTGATACTGAATGATGGTTTTGGTATGAATGATCCTGCCATGGTGCAAAAGCACAGACAGAGTGTGAACCTCCTGCCACCCCAACCTGTCTGAGAGTACTGTGATTTTGTTTCAGCTTCTCACACTTGTAGAAGTCATGTGGAAATCCTGTATATCTTGACTTTTTTTTTGTGCCTGCCTCCAATCCTGTAAAGACTCACATACCCAGATAATACTACAAGTAGTAGTTGCCTTCAGTGAGATGATACGGTGCAGAAAGTTAAGCATGCATAATATTTTTCTTAGGATGGGAGCCCCACAACATGAAAGCAATATTGCTTAAATGCTTCTCTAGGTGATGTAAAACTGAATTAATTAATGTTGATAAAGCCCTCTTTGATGAAAGCTGTTACAAAATCCACCGTACAATTATCTAGTGACTTAAAATGTGGTAATTTAATATAGTTAACGGGGTCCCTGGGGAAATCTGGCATATTGTTTACCAAAATCTCTATTGGGACAGAACTGAAATGGCTGTAACAAAGAAAGGAGCTGACAGGGAGGCTAAATGAGCTGCGGTACGTTTAGAATAACCATAAAAATCTTCAATTCTATCATTACCACTATCAATTTATTTAATCAATCCTACTGATTAAATACAACTATCCTATTAGCTTATGCAGAAAGCAAGCACACAGTTTCCTTCCGGACCATCTCAGCAATCAGAAAAATAACCGAGGATGGCAGAAGGCACTGCTCCCTTCCTAAAGGCTGGCTCTGCCTCACTTCAGTCTTTGGCAGTTACAGAGTGAACGGGCTTTGGCAAACAAAATGTTCAGTGACAAAAAATGGATTAGGGTTTCCTCTGAAAATTTGGTGTCAAATTCTGTTAAACCAGCTCGAGGAGGAGCAGCTGACTGATGTTATCTGCACAGAAATAAAAACTGATCCCCTCACTTTGACTGCTCTCCCAAGGCACATTCTTCTCTGCTTTGTTTCCCCACGTCTCCCTTGTTTTACACACTGGATTCAGCCTGGACTCCAGCTGCGCACGATTAATCTCCAAATATAACACAGTCCGATCCAACCCTGGGGCAGTATTTTTCCTCCCTCTTTTATCTCACCTTTAAAGTGCTTTTCAGAATTCGCAGCTGGTGCAGTTTCTCGTTGACTACTGGATCGCTACATCTCTTTATAAAAGATTTCTTAAACTCCAGCTTAGTGGAAATCCGGTGTTCTCCTAAAGGAGACAGGCTGGCCTGCTCCAAGGCTCTGTACAAATCTTGCAAGGAGTCTGCTGCTTTTTCCTCTATAGTTTCAACTGTAATGAGAAAAAGGAAAAAGGAGGGGAAAAAATAGAGAAAGGAACAATGTGTCATTATTATGATTATATGAAGATCTGTCCAAAACCTTCAAAAAATGTTTAACAAGTTTAACCAGATCATAAGGAGAATATCGCACACCTGCTAATTTCCAGAAAAAAGTGCTGCGATTGTAAGTGTTCCTTCTCACTAGTGCCTTCAGCAGAAAG
>NW_010406574.1:10156-10457 GCF_000710305.1 Buceros rhinoceros silvestris | reverse complement strand
GAACCGCTCAGAAAGAAGAAAAAACCCCAGAAATAGTGCAAGCTGTGGTAATATTAGAGTGACATACTGTCAGAAATTACATCTCTAGTGCTGCAGCTAAATATGCTGGAGACTTTGCTGTTACAGGGAGAGGAAGCCTTGGAACCACCCTGCTGAGGACGGTGACCCGGGATCGGGTCTCGGCTGATGAAGGCATTCAAGATTGTGTTTCTGATGGTGGCCCTGGAATGACATGTTGTTTTCCTTCTTTGAAAAGTGCACTTCTTTCTGTCTCCTCTCTTTGATACTCAAGAGTGTGGTT
>NW_010406574.1:0-9944 GCF_000710305.1 Buceros rhinoceros silvestris | reverse complement strand
CAGCAGCAGACCACAGACTGGACGTAAGAGTGCCAACCTGACAGGGCACCCAGCAGCGCGGCAAACCACACCAGAGCCATCTGCATTATAGTGTGTTTATTTATTACATGTTTAAAAAATATTTCTTCCAACTAGTACTGGGAGCGCTTTAAAGGAAAACATAAAAAAGAAAGATTTTGTGTCTCTAAACCCAAAATCAGGCAAAGGCTGGGGATGAAATGTTACTCTGAGCTGAGTATTTGAAACACTTAATTTAGAAAGCATTGAAACATTTCAACTTCTCACACAGAAGAAACTGTTTGATGACTCTGTACAAACTTGGGAAGTTCCAGTGAAGCACCAGGAGTGGCTGGGTGGTGATCGCGAGAAGTGAGGGCAGCCCTGGGCTTCTCACACAGAAGAAACTGTTTGATGACTCTGTACAAACTTGGGAAGTTCCAGTGAAGCACCAGGAGTGGCTGCGTGGTGATCGCGAGAAGTGAGGGCAGCCCTGGGAGAGCAGCCAGCCAGCGGGGCAGGCAGCTCTGCCCTGCTGCCCCTCACACCCCAACACACCTGTACACACAACAGCCGGCCACCACCTGTGCGCAGCCTACCACTTGTCTCTGGAGCCCTCGGGACCCTCCCACCCAGGCTGGCGGCTTTCACAGTGGAGCATTTTTTCCTGGTCCGAGGTGCCTGTGTCCGCAGGACGCTTTCGTTAAAGCTCCTGTAGGAAGCTGTTTGCTTCCAAGCAGGACTGACCCTGCGCCAGGACAAAGTCATCTCCACTGGCTCAAAGTTCAGCACGTGCTAAAGCACCCCTAAGTAAGGAACCGCAGTTTCCTCAGGTGTTTAGAGGATTTTTTATCAAGCACTTACAAGGAGGGCAGCTATTGCTTAGAAGTGACATTTCTAGGCCACTAGGAGCTGCCTGGGGTGACCTCCCGCTCAAGCCCCTATCATACAGGATGGTAACTACCCACCTCAGGCTCAGGCGAGGGCTCTAGAGACCCAAGTCTCCACACCCCATCACAAAAAGTGTTCGCAGTCAGCAACTAATCTAGCTATATCTCTCATCAGTTTATTTCTTTGCCCTTTTTAGGGGGTGCCCTTTTTAGTGCCTTTTTTTTTTTTTTTAAAGAGATATGGAAGTGAAGAAGGCTTAAAGGCTTTTTACTGATGGAGGTGTTGTGGGTCTGTACAGAGGCCCTTAAATCATCCCATTATGTGCCACCCTGCTTGGAGAGCTGGGTTCATTCCTGAAAGATGTGGTCAGGACTTAAAGAAAAATAGAAATGAGATGCATTTCTCTTTCTTGTTGATTTCTTTCTTATTAAAGCACTTAAAGGGCAAAACATTAAGCAGCTGAATAGTTAAAGATTGGTTTAAATCCCCAGTGTTCTTGATTTCTATTCTTTCTTAAAAAATTCATGCAGCAACAAGATCAGATGTCTGGGATCTCTCTAGCAGTTTATATTGCTGAACACTGAAGTCCACCAGTCTGACAGCTGGAGAATGGCAGTGATTCGCTACAGGGCAAAAGGAAAAAACCATGACATGGGAGTATTTCACCTCTGTTTCTTTTTTCTTATCCCTTGCATGCAAGGCAAAGCAAGTCTTTCTTCAGGTCCCTTTTCACCAGCATCATTGCTACAGTGTCTGCTGAAGAAGCAGGCCAGCTGCTTTGACTCCATGTCAACTGAATTTATTTTGCTAGGGTGATCTAGAGCCTAGACCAGCAACCAACCACCACATCCAGGCTTGCCAGTGAAAGCCCACATCTTCCTGAAACACAAAAGGTCGCCACCATGGAGAAGAACAACATTTGGGTTGAACCTTGAGGGTCACTACTGAATGACAAGTGCCTTTGGTGAGTGTGGAAGGCAGCATGGCCCGTGCAGGTTCAAATGCTGGGACTGGGGGGCTTGTGCTGCCTTCCCTCCTCATGCTTCTGGCCTGGAGGTCTGCATGGCTGGTGCTCCACAGGGCTCACCTACTTGGGCAGGCAGCCGCTACTCAGCGTGGGGCTCAGAGGGACTGTGGACCCTCGCCCAAACTGGGAAGAGCTCTGAGGCTGCATGGGAAGAGGCGCAGGACTACAGGGGCACGAAGCAGGCAGGGTTTGGCAGCAGAGCACTGACAGCAGGGCTTTGAAAAGCATCAGCAATCATCTCCTGCTGGCTGGTGGTGCCTTCCCCCAGGCTCTGTCACTGCCTTGTTGCTGTAGCTATGAGGGGCATGTAGAAAAGGGGATGGGATTTGCAAGAAAGGAAAGAGCAGGCAAGAAAAACAGCAGATCCCTTCCCTTAAATGTCTCGCTGCTGCTGAGGCCAGGGAAGCTCAAACAGCGCGAGATGCTGCCTTGTTCCACCGACGGAGGGGGAGAGGGTAGCGGGCATGTTGCTCACACATCCCAAGCCCTTACTATTTTCCAGAGAACCCCTGAGGGCGGTGGTACTGCTGCTTGCAATGGCTCGCAGAAGGTGGGAATGCGATTATACAAGAATCTCTCCTCCCTTCCCCTTCTGCTAAAGGCTTTGATTGATTTCCTGTAGGTGTTGGTGAAACCCTTGGCATCATAAAGCATCTGAGCTACTTGATGAGATATACAGCTGAGCTTAAAACGTATTTTCTTTCCTTAGATTGGTGGATTTGTATGCGAGTCATGCTATAACAGCAGGGCTGTCTCCTTAAGGAAGACCTCAGGTAATGCCTTGTTTAAGTAGAAAATGTGGCCTAATGGGATTTGCAGATGACCTCAGAGCAGCAGCCGATGCAGCAGGTTGTTTTTCACCCTCTCTTGGCTGCCAAATCATGGGCTCCATCTCCCCTTTTTCTCTGAATACACCGTCATGCAGCTGTCTCCGCAGCCTGCTAAGAAGGAGGGACTCTTCTCTGAAGCACTAATTTTACTCTCTGCCCAAACCAAGCCTGAACAACTCGGTATCTCTGGAGCAGAAATAAAGCTGTGTAAACTCTGCAGCACACAGCTTCTAAATTCAGAACTGTATCTTCCAAATACAAGAATATACAGGTACTAAACTTGGTAACAACGAAGCTTCTGCGGTGTCTTCAAGTGAATGCAAGGCTATTTACATTAAATTCAGGAGATAAGTATACACCAGTCTAGTAACATCATGTTACTAGTTTTCATTATTCTGCTTTCCACAAGGACTTTTCTGAACTTTTTGTACTTTGCCTTCATTTCGTAAAATGAAGTAAACATCTGTATCCCCTTTTACATTTTCTCAGGAGAGAGATCTGGAGATTGTTGGCCAGGTGGGTGAAACTCTAAGAGGTCAGGAATGGTTTGAGTTGTTGGCGGTCAGGGAAAATGGGTGGATTTCTTACACTGTGCAGTCACTTGTTGTTGAAAAGAGCATGCCCTGAGCTACGTGCTGTACTGAGGGTAAGCACCTCCTGGCTCCGTCGGCATATTCGCCTTTCCATATTTCCCTCTTATAAACCTCTAAGAGCAGTAAATAAGGACATCAGGCACTTAAGTGAAAAGTGACCAGGGAGAAACTGTTAACACTGGCATTTACACGGATCACGAGATAACTGGTCCATGTAAACTGATGATTCGGGAAGACGATACTGAATCAGGACCTTGCAGAGGCTGTTGCAACCCAGCTCACGAACACATCACCCTCTGGGCACAGAGAATATCTAGGCACATATTTCTCATAAATCTGCTCTAAATATATGGAATAATCTCTAGCAATTTTCAGTGGAGGTTCCTGTGCTTCTGTGACTCACTTTTCTCACTTTATTCACTTTCTCTGACTCACTTTTTTTTCTTTTACTTTTTTTGTAAAATCTCAAGCCACCGAAAGCTTGCATGGTTTTCCTCTTTCAGTGAGGTACCAGAGGAATCAGTGATTGCACTCGTGGTGACGTGTGCACATAATTGCCCATGTAAGGAGAGTACAGCACAACTAATCATAAACTTTGTCACCCGCTCTGCAGACAAGGTCAGATGATTTGAGGGCTGAAGCTCTCCTTTGAGACCCCTTTGTGCTTTGCCAGTGCCTCCTACCACCACCCAGGCTCACCTCGTTGTCTTTACACTTCCCGTCTTGACTGATGACACTGCTGCTGCCCTGATAGCATTCTCCATTTTCCCGCTATCCTCTTCACTGTTTGCTACCTTTACAGCTTAGGGACATGCTTTCCTTTGCCGTGAAACTCCTCTCCTGCACGCCCACTCCTCTACTTCCAATTAGCCCTGCATTTGAATAAAATTACCACTCTCTGCAAATCCTGAGAAAGCCGTGCTGCTGCAAAGTCTGTGATAAAGAGCGAAGAAGGCACAACCAGTCAGATTGAAATTCCCCGGCACCACTGAAATTTAAACTCCCATTTTCATTCCTTTTGGTGTGCTCACTCTGGCAGAAGAACCAGCTCAGCTCGGCTTTTTCAGGCTCTTAGGGAGGCAATTTTGTTAGAATACAGTACTAATTATGTTATTAAACAGCTGCCATATGTTATTCCCCCACCACAAATCCCAAAGATTTGCTTCCAATTTGAGAGTTACACCGTTCTGCATCACCTTTTGCACAGGGGAGGCGTCTGAGTGAAGCATGACGCTCTGCCAAAATGGAGAGCATCCCTGGCCTCTGGGAAATAGTCTCAGGCTAGATAAAACAGGCCCGATACACATCTCTGGGTTGGTTTTCTGGGGCTTTTTTTGCTTTCTTGACCCTGACGTGTCTGTGTAGGAAACAGAGCAGCTCATCTGCACAAGCTAACTAGTAAGTGATACAATCCCTGGACCAACCAAGCGGTTCGCAATCTTCCTATGCCACAGCGTGTTGGCTGTGCCATGTCTAACTAAAACCCCCCGGGTCCTCCAATGGTTGCACTGATACGTAGCACAACAGACAGGTGCCTGCCGATCCCGCGGGGAGGGGGGGCCTCACACTGCAAGTTCTCAAGCCCAGGTTAGGATATCTGCCAGCCCAGCTTGTGCTAACAAGCAGGCAGGGGACGTGACGGGACCACAGGGTCCAACAGGTTGGCTGGGCTTGTAAATCCCGGGGAACACTTAGAAAGACAGAAGAGATCTTCTCTTTAAGGTGAAAAGGCAGAAGGATGGAAGGAGAATGTGAGTTTTAGCTGTGTTGGAAAGGAGGGAAGGGGAGAGAAAAAATCCTCCATAGAATTAGTTTTTGGTTTCTCAGTGCAAGGCTTAAATCCATCTTTGCTGCTGTTCAGGTTAATCGTTAGAGTTGAAACTGCACAAGAGGGAGACGTGTCCAAATGCTTATGGTGCAAAGAACCAGGAATTACACTAGGTTTTTGCACTACTTGGATGGATGGCAGGCAGACTAAGCTAGGTCTTTCTTCACTCCCAGACTACAAGCTAAAAGGAATAAAATGGTAAAATCAATGAAAGGTTTACACGGACGTGATGTCTGTCTATAAGGTCACCCAGCAGAGGCATGGGGGGAGCCACGGTGACATGGAAAGTCATCTCCTGGTAGGAAAATGCCACAAGCCACATCCCTGATTACTGAGAAAAGGAAGATGCAACACAGTATTTAAGCCTGGCATGGCACAGCAGGCAGGAAGTACAATTATCACCTGCTGCTAATCATCTGCTCTGTGTAATATCGAGCAGATTTCCTTGTTAAAGCACAAATTGAAACCTGTGCCAGCTCCTTGCCATGTTAAAAGAAGGGCAGCAAAGCTGGCGAAGGGTCTAGAGCAGAAGTCCTATGAGGTGCAGCTGAGGGAACTGGGGTTGTTTAGTCTGGAGAAGAGGAGGCTCAGAGGAGACCTTCTTGCTCCCTACAACTACCTGAAAGGAGTTTGTAGAGAGATGGGGTGCAGTCTCTTCTTCCAAGTAACAACTGATAAGACGAGAGGAATTTGCCTCAGATTGTGCCAGGGGTGGTTTACGTTGGATATTAGGAAAAATTTCTTCACCAAAAGGGTAGTAAAGCACTGGAACAGGCTGCTCAGGGAAGCGGTGGAGTCACCATCCCAGAGGCATTTAAAGGATGTGTAGATGGGGTGCTGAGGGATGTGACTTGGTGGTGACTTGGCAGTGCTGGGTTAACAGATAGACTTGATGATCTTAAAGGTCTCTTCCAGCCAAAAGAATTCTGTGATTCTGTTCTATGATTCTAAAATCAAGGCCTGACTGGGCATATGAGTATGCCTGTGCATAAATATATATGTATGCGTATACATATACACAGGTACCTATTAACTTCGCTTTCCACAAGCGAAGAAAAGTTTAAGGAAGCTGAAGAAAAGCTGGGGGCTTCTTCTGCGATGCCTGCCCTTTGTTACGCCTTCCTTCTGTCTGCCCTTTTCTGATTCATGTAATCCTACATCCCTTCTGGTCCCGTATACCTGAAACTGTGGGATTTTTCCCAAAATCTTGAGTCAAGGAAGGGAGGAGCAGTGTTTAAAAGCAAGCTTTGATTCATGTGTTTGGAGAAACATTAGTGGCTGGGAGATCAGAGAACAAGTATTAAATTTGCATTCTATACCATCCTTCCCTCTAAAGGGGAAGTATTTTTGGATTACCAGGATAGCTGTACACAGTTTCTATTCTCTCCTGTTGTGTAAACCTGCAGACAAAAATTTTATTTGCTAGAGAGGGTTCACCGAAAGGACCAACACAACAGAGCTCTGCAATACACTGGAGTTTTCCACCCAACAGCACGAGGCTGCCTCTCCTCTCACATCCATGAGCGTAAATTGGTTTCTTGAATGTGCAGGCAAGTGGAAAACTCATCTCCCATAGGATAGATTTCAGAAGATATTTTAGGCATTTTCCACTACAACCAAGTTCAATCCAAAGCAGGCAGGTACCATAACCACATTTAAAAGATCTAATGCTAGACTTTGTAGGCCCTAAGAGATGCTAAACCTTTGCTGTGGCATCAAAGGTCTCATTCTTTTTGAGAACTGTTTGAGGCACCAGTGATTTCTTTTGGGATCAGTAGATTCCTGCACCTCTCTTTTCCTCTGACGTCACTTTTCTGGTGATACTTGAATGATATTTGAAGCTGCCTACACCTTGTCACGGCTTGTGAGCCACCGCTGCCCTGCAGACTGCAATCTGTGAGCTGGCAGGCTAAAGCGTGTACAACTTCCAGGCTTCACGGGGCACTTGAGCTGGTCTTCCTAGAAGTCTCGTGCCCATATCAGTCACCTGTCTTCAGCTTTCCACACAACTGGAATTGCTTATTAAAAACAGCTGACACTAAACTCAACATTAGAAAAAAAAAAAAATCGGTCCACAAGTTTTTCCCTGCAGACCTGTGGTGTTGTGCTGATGGTAACATTTAGGCATTTTCAACATCCACGCTGCAATGAAGTACAGGTGCCAGCAAGTGGGTTAATATGTTAGTGAGAAGGGAAACCTCAGACAAGAGGGGATAATTGGCTCGCTCTGTTCATGCTGCCTCTTGACAGCTCTCACACACCTCGAATGAGCATCAGAAGTTGTTCCTCATTTGCTCCCAGCCCTGCTGTTTCATGGAGTTATATTCGTGAACTGTGATTTCAGAGAGGGCATAAGAATGAGGATGAAGTAAATCCAAAGCTTCCCAAAGTAACAGGGAACCCTAATGGCAGAACTTTTTGGCAGCAGGGTTATGATTTCATCCTTTGGTATTTGGACACGGTACTCCACTCATTACGTTGCCTGTGAAGGCATCGGTTTAACCTTCAACCGCTGAACAGATTTTAGTGACTCGTCAGGAGAATTTTAGCATGATGAAATAGGATAACCCGACATTATTCTGTGCCGCACACTGACATAAGCGCTGTTTGATTTTACCACCAGCTACCAATGTTGAAGTGAAATAAACAAAGCAATCACATTTTGATGGCACGCTTCCCCTCAGCCCCTGCAGTTCAGAAACAACGAAAAACTCCTCGTCTTTATGAGGTCAGCCAGGAGCTGAAGCAAACTGGGTAAACTGCTCTATGTCTGGGGATGCTGTGATGTTTAACCAGGGAGGTCCCTATGGACGCACCTCACAAGCAATGTATGGAAGCAATTACTCCTTCAGGAAAGTATTTTTTCACAAACCTAAGCTGTTACTGCATGTGAAGCTGTGAAAGGTTAAGTGACAAATTATATGGACCCAGTGACATTACTCACCAGTCAGAGTCAAGCCACAGTCACGCTTGCACAACAGCGGTATCTGTCGAGGTTTATGGGCTTGATACTTGAAAGGGAGGGGCATGTGTTACTGGTGAGCAACACCCACTGTGAAAATGAACTACATCCCAGCTTTGCTTATTGATATGAAAATGTAACATCAAGAGTGAAATTTTCAAAAGCACTTGCATCACTTCGGAATTGCAATCCTACTTTCAAGATGAAAGAAACATGGCAAATTAGTGTGGGAGGGGGCCAGCTTAATTTAATGGCTGTCTCGGCTACCTCTGTTGGGGAAGCGCGTCCTGAGGCATTTATGAAAAGGGCCTGAAATACTTCTGGAAACGGTGTCTCAGAAGATGTCATACCTACTCAGATATTTAGATTTATTACTGGATTTGTAATTGCATATGTTATGATAGCTGCACTAATTAGATTCCAGACTAATGAATCTGCACCCTGATCTGCATGTTATTTATGTAGGGCACGGCACTGCCAAATACTAAACACCCCCTACCAGCTGCTGAATGCCCATCACACCACCACGGTCTGTAAGCACGACACAGAGTTCCGAGTGCCTTTGAGAACAAAAGCTATTAATGTGATGAGCGAAATGCAATACCATGCAGCTTTTCTGGACTTCACTCATGTCATCAGATGTCATACTGAACTTGTGAATGCATATGCACCTTAACATAAACAGCTCTCTCAAAACTCGCATGAGAGTCGGCACAGAAGAAAGGTCCATTCCCCATCCACTGGGCAGAATGTGTTTGCACACAAAAAAGACGAGAGAAAGCAAATGAACTTCAGTCCTGACACAATGGTTACGCAAAGGCAAAACTGAAAATTTGCTGGCTTATTTCCTTTATTAAGCCCAAAATAACACCTTTATAAAATCCTGACTTCATGAATAAATAAAATGCCTTCATTAAAGAAACACTTGCTGCCATTTTCTATACTTTATTTTAAGGCATACAGAAAAATATTTAACAAATGTGTATGCAATTAAATGCCAGGGACTGCTAATTACAGCCCTTCTGAATGCCTCTGCAAAACAAAGATACTCAATACAACGTGTTAGAGAGGGTGGGAAAATAAAGACAGGAAGCTGAAGACAATCTAATTCATATTAGCACAGATATATGCCGGCCTTTGGCTACAAGCAGCACATGAGCCATCAGTGGAACACCAAACGGCAGCCAAAGGACGTTCTAGAGTCACAGCTTTGCTTCTGCTTCTCTAATTAATTTCCAAAACATTTCACCTCTAACTAATTATGGAATTTAATGACAGAATGTAAAGGCCATTCCAACAAGGCTTTAATGACATATCCTTCAGGTTGCAGAATCTTTATGTACTTAGCAGTGATTTATCAGCCCTGGCAGAGGCAGGTACTTCAAAGGCAACCTTATATAAAAAATAAATTCTGCCTTTGCCAAGCGTTGGAAAGAGCACTAAATTAAATTTAAAAATCAATTCCTACAGACAAGAGAGCCATAAAAACTCTGTGGGTTTGTCTATTTGGCCAACAGGCAAAAATTTATGACAGTACAGTTTTGTAATCAATAATAGCAATATACAGTGTATGTTTTTGATTGGAAAAAATTAAAGATGCCAAAACAACATTGCTAAATATTTAGGCTGGTTTGTGACAGTCTCATTGAGCAGAAACACAAAACATGCATTTTGATGAATTTCCAACTAGTTTATGTCATACTATACTTTTTATTTTTCAAAAAAGAATATTAAAACTATTATAAGTTTTGTCACCTGCTGTAAGGCAGAATGATGCAATTTTATTCACTGCACATTTCCTGTTTGTGAGGCAAAA
>NW_010406573.1:32949-45259 GCF_000710305.1 Buceros rhinoceros silvestris | reverse complement strand
GCAGCAGACAGGAACTGGATTCAGGAGCTGGGTTATGGAAGTGGATTCAGGGATACACAGATTGGGGTTGAAGGCAGAACAGAGAGAGACTCCTCCTTGGATGCCAGCCATTGAAGAAGAGAGCTTGACCCTTGTGACCCCTCAGCTTATACTGAGTATGATGTGAATGGGCTGGAACACCTTGTTGGTCAGTTTAGGGTCACCTGTCCTGTCCGCTCCTCCCCCAGGTGCACTTACTGCACCCCCACTGTGGTCCACAGGATTGAGCAGTGACCTTGGTCTGCACAGGAGCAAGTACAAGCAAGAGCCTTCCTGCAGACCAGTCCCTGGCGGTGACTGTAAACATCCAGCGCTGTCACTTCTCGAAGCAGACGCTGTCTGCAAAAACATGCCATTAACTTCAGAAAGCGCCTGAGAAGAGACTGAGTAAAATCATTGGACACAATGAGTTCTAAAGCAAAACAGGACATTGGGTAGGGGAAGGATTTTTGTCTACTTTTTGCTAGTTTCTTGTACTTTCAGTGTAGGCACAATGAATGGCTGAATAGTTGGGGGAAAGTAAGGAAGGAAATTCTTAAGCTGGCTTTATCAATAGGGTAAAATTCCATGTAATTACATTCTGGAGCAAAGGCTACAGGAATTAGGGTTGCAGCTTGCCAGTTAAATGACTAGCTCTTCTTCAACGTCAGCAGTTTATATCCTTAAAAGAGAATAGTATCTGGTGTAAATTGAAAAATTCCACCTCAAGTGTTTAATAATTCTCCCTACCCACCTCTCCTCCCTACTGGTAGGAAATACAGATTGGAAAAATAAATTTAAAAACTCCTTTCCAGACTGGAAAATAAGGTTTTATGACTTTTGCTTTAACTGACTCTGAATGAAAAATTTTAAGTAGACTGTGCTCTAACCTCTTGCTCCTTAACATAATCACATTGACTTTGGCCTTTTCTAGTGCTTGATTTTGCTAAAAACTTCTTTTGAGAGCTAACTGTAGTCTTTGTGAAGAATACTGAAGTACAGTCATGTTTATATTCTGCTTTCCTGAACCTTCTGCAAGGAAAAGAAAAAAAGCAAACGGGCACAATTTTTACTTTTTTCAGATTTACTGTTCTTGATAGTGACATAGTGCGTCCATCTCAGTATAACGGAATAATTCAGTGTGTCACTCAGACTTCTACCAAAGCAACCAGTGTAGAAGCAATTGCTAATTTCTGTGATGCAGAAATATGAGTAAGAAAGATCAGAAGCTTCTTTTTACGTAATTACTTCAAAGAAACTGCCTTGGTCATTACTGAACAGGAGAGACCTGTACCAGGTGATTGCAGAAGTATTGTCACTCAACGTTAAAGCTTTACTGTTGGGAATTTTTATTGTAATCGTGTAATATCTTGCCACTTTGAAGCTTTACTTAAAATATTTGCAGAATCCTGTGTTTTCCACCTTAAATGTACTTAGTCAATCTAGAAGCTAGACATTTCCATTCTTTTGGCAGCGTAGGAGCTCTGTTCTGGTGAACAAGCTGCAGGCATTAAGTGTTTTGATCTTTCCTTATAGAATAATCCTTCTTACCTTATCACTCTGTATTTCTTTCTGAAAGTAGGCAGGCAGCAAGTCATCACTGAGTGAAGTAGTGCATGAAAAAGTGGAGTATCTTGTGCTCCATTGTGTTGTAGTATGCAGTAAAGTAAAAAAAATCACTTACGAGTCCTTCCACATGTTCATATTTGGTGTGTGTTTTTGTTGTTTGGGGTGGGTTGGTTTTTTGGGGAGTGGGTTGGTTTTTTGGTTACTCTGGTTAGTTTGGTTTTGGTTGGGGTTTTTTTTTCTTTTTTGTAGTTTTGGAGAGAGGTAGCAGAAATGTCTCCCCACTGCACGCAGTCTGCTCACAGCTACTTCATGGTGGGACTGTGGATCGAATACCTGAAGTAGCTCATTACAAGTTACCAGTTTACTTTTGTCATACGCTGTGTTAATTCTTTTCCCCTCTTCCTCCTAGTGATTTCAGTAGCATGTGAACTGGGGTAAAAGGGGATAAGAAAACATGTGAAATCTTCTGTTTCTTGCTGATTTTCTTTGTGCTGTGTTTTGCATTAGGTGTAGCGAACGTACTCTTGACCACCCCTCTTTGGGTAGTGAACACACGCCTGAAGCTGCAGGGAGCAAAATTTAGAAATGAAGACATTGTACCAACCAATTATAAAGGCATAATAGGTAAGCACCCAATCAAAGAGAAGTTCATTAAATGAATTATATCAAGGACTCTGAAGACTTCTATTCATGTAACCAATTTAACCCTGGGGTCTCTGTGCTTACCTGTCACTTTGCAGTCATTGAGTTTTACAGGAAACTGGATTTGGCCAATTCTGATGGTAATTAAGAGTTTGCAGTATGCACACATGTAACTAAAATACCTTTTGCAAAGGCAGTTATTGTATACAAATCCTGGGGTAGTAGTGAGCCTAGTGAGGTGGTAGTTGGGAGTCTGAGTTTGGACAGACAATCTGCAAGTTAAACTTCACTTACTCTAGTCTCTTAATCACCCACATGTTCAGGCTGTCTTCCTTTTAAATAAATAATAATTGTTGTTTTGAAGAAGGTTTAGAAGACCTTAATCTTGATGCTGAGCTTGTATAAAAAGAGCGGGGTTTCTAAAAAGAGCTTGTACTAAAAAGAGCAGATGATAAGTTTTGTTTATGTTAATGGTGATGTAAAAACCTCCTTTGTCACTATTTTTCTGTCAACTTCCAGAGTAGGATGGAAGATTAAAAAAGTCACTTAAGACTGCAGTGGACTTTTATACACATGGAATATTATGCTTTAAGTTTAACTTTTCTTATCTTCTACAGTCAGAATTTTGTACTTAAAGTTTTAGTGATTATTTTCTTTTCCACCTTTCTTCTCAGATGCCTTTCATCAGATAATACGAGATGAAGGAGTCTTAGCTTTATGGAATGGTACTTTCCCCTCCTTGCTGCTGGTCTTCAATCCTGCCATACAGTTCATGTTTTATGAAGGCTTTAAACGGAGACTTTTGAAAAAGCAGCTGCATGTGAGTATGTTTTGAGGCCAGGTGATGGACATGCTCTGTTATAAGACAGGTTCTTTGACATGCATTACTTGAGCAAATTCAGAAATGTAGGTTTGGTTTTGGTTCTTGTGTTTTTGAGGGTGTTTTTTGAGTTAGTAATCTGAAGGGAGATGTGATTTATTTTATGTCCCTAGGGAACATAGTCCTGTGATAATTCCTCTTCCTGCAAAAATAAAACTGCACCTCTTGTTCACATTTGTTTTGATTTGTTCACAGGTCTTGATTTAAAGTAGAGATTTCAATTCTAATATATCTGTTTTATAAATACGTACGTACAGACTGTTCCAAAGTTACCTCTTAACCCTTTGTCCAGTAAAACTACTATACTGAGCCTTTGAAGTATCACAGATTTCTTCTGGACCCTGTCATTTTAATTACACTTTTTTCTGAAGCCCTCAATTTTTCAAAACCCTTTTTTCAAAGGTGGACACTAGAGTCGAACTTAATGTTGCAACCATACCTGCCTGATTCTCTAAATAGAGGTAGAATCACTTTTCTGTCCCTGCTTTATAGTCCCCTTACTCTTTTTCAAAATCTCTTTCTTATCTATCAGATATAGCAGCTCGCCTGAATTCATGCTCCTTTTATATTCTAGCAAACTGAAAAGCATTTGTGTTGCTTTCTAGAATAATGTCATAACATATATGTTTAAGCTGCGGTGCTTTGCTGTTAATTTGTGACTTTGGAATGCACTTGGCTGTATTAAAGTATTAGATCATATTGGTATGTTACAGGGCCATCTTGTTTTTCATCAAGACACAGTGAAATTATTTTTACCTGAGATTTTGCATCATGAAAGAGTCTTGGGTTTTCTGCCATCTTTAGACAATACTGCAGCTGTACCACTCTGTGCCTGATGGATCTGTCCAGTTACATTATGGACAATAATTTTTTTAAGTGACGAGCTGACCTTTCCTCTGCATTGTTATTTGCCTGCTGTCTAACTGCTGTGTTTATTTCTTGTGTTTCATTTAAATTACTTAGTTCTACCTTAAATTATGGTCAGTGGAGAGGGGAAAATACCTTTTTCCCCTAGCAATGGTCATTTTTATTTTGGACAACATTTTTCTTCCTGTGTGATATTTTGTCGATTGTCTTAAGTATATCAGATTGACTTTTTTAAGGCATGTATGTGTGTGCATATTTCTGATTCCAATCAAAACATTTTGCAAATTTGCAGCATGTTTTGATATGGGCATTTCCTTATTTTTAGCAATTAATTCACACTGTTAGACTGAGATATACGGTAATCACCTTAGCCTATAACAATGTATTTGGTGCATGGTGGAATATTGTGGGCTTTGGAGGTGAAGGTGGGCTTCCAGCAGGTGTTCTTAACTAAGAGGGGATGAGATTTTTACCCTGTGTCATCAGGGTTAAAATTCTGCCTGATAGCATAGTGATTATGTTTCTGGATTATAGAATGATGTTCAAAGAGTCTTTCACTGTCACCTTTTCACAAGTGCCATGTGACTTATTAGTTTAAATGATGCAAAAGCTGAAATGCTTATTGATTGATGGCAGGTTTAAATGCTGCTTTCCTATGTGTTGTCTCCTCTGAGTGCTTTAAATCAGTCAGTTGTATGGCTTTATTTCCACCGTTTTAGTAACCTAGCTGTAGTGAGAAATGCAAGAGCTTGTGACCAGAGGGAAGTTACAAATAAACTTTAGCTGTGAGAAAGTACGTTGGCTGAACTATAACTAACTCTTTAAAATGAGAACACCCAGAGACTTCATGAAGTCTTCATGCCAAATGCACTTGGATAACCCAGTAGCAGGCACCAGTACAGAATCCCCTAACGCATGCTGGTAACTGGCTGTTTTGGTACTATGTGGAATTAGTATGTTCTTTATCTATTGAACAGCTCACGTCTTTGGATGCTTTTGTCATTGGTGCAATAGCCAAAGCAGTTGCCACCACTCTCACCTACCCTCTGCAGACAGTACAGTCAATTCTGCGGGTAAGTAATATTCAATTTCAGACTAACTGCCTCTGACTTGTTCTGTGTAATGCAGGCCTTGTTCATATGGCTTGTTTTCCTTCGTGTTAACGAACCCATCATTGTGGGAGCTCCTTTTGCACCATGCAGGTCACTGATAACAATGCCTCTCCTCTTTGATCCTGTACTGACAGGTTCTGATAGAACTTGGTATTACTGGGGCACATGTGTTTCTAGTAGGGGGGTGGTAGGATTGCCAGCACAATGCATTGGTACAGTGTCTCACAGAAGCTGATGCACCATGCTGCTTTTAGGCACTACAAAAATGTACATTTACTTCTTTGGGTATAAATAGAAAATGTTGTCAAGTGGGAAGTTAAAATTAAATCCTCTCAACCCAGTTTGTTTCCAAATGACCTAGGGTAATCCAGAAAAAGTTCTATTCATAGGTTTTGTTTTATTCAGATGATGGCCTGACCTTGTCAGTAGCCAGAATGTGATTCATCAGGGGAAGCTGAGCTCCCTCGTAAATAATATCTTTAACCACTTGCCCAGCTTTGTACGCCTGTTGTGGTGGTAATGGAAACACTTGCATTTATGCTCACTTCCGATTTGTATGTATGCTGGATAGTGCTGCTGCCTTCAGTATGTCCCAGTATTGGTGTAATGTTGAAACAAGACAGAGTTGGGGGCGGGGGGGGGCAAGAGACCTGGCCATATATAAGCACGCGTGTTGTGCTTTAATTCCTGTGCCTTTTAATCTGTCTTTGTAAGTTGTTTCTCCATAAATGTTTTTTTAACGGTGAAATATTAATAGATGTTTTCACATGAAAGATAATGCTAAGTAAGGAGAAGCCCTAACTTTTGTGTATGATAAAGCCGTTATATATGTTCTAAAACTTGTATAAATTTTGAGAATTAGTTGAATTATTGAATATGAGCCTTCCATGCTAAGGATATCGCTTTTCAGTCTTGTCTAATAGGGGACTTTTTAATTGTTTACTTGGAAAACATTTTCATGCACATTTTCTGATTATTTTAGTTTTTCTTTTCTCTAGAGTGGACTAAATGTATTGTACAGGCTATTTTTGATAGCCTGTAAAAAGATAGTTTGGATGCTGTACTTCAGCAGGACTTGAATATAGTTACTCTGTGGTTGCTGCTACTCTGAAAAGACACTGGATAAAACTTTTGTGTCTGCATAGCTTTGTTTTTCACCACCCTGATGCACAAAATGGCATCTGCACTGTAGATGTCAGCCACACTGTAGTTTTGTCAGCAGTCATCTCTTTTTCTGAAGTTTTCATAACTTGATGATCAGCTGAGCTAGTGCCGTCATGCGATGTCTTGCTCTGTTTAAACAACCTGGGCACATCTCAGGAGTTAAACTGGTAACACCGTCTTCTATTACAGAAAAACATTTAAGCAAATATACCTTCGTTTAGGTAAGTTGCAACATCAGTCTGTTTTTAATTTGTGATGTGCTTTCTGCTGGTGTGAAGGAGAACTGGAAGGAAAGTCTGAGTGCTCTATTTTAGCCTTAGCATTGCACAGCAGTTTTCATGGGGCTGCATCAGTATAACAGCTTCAGTCCTTGTTCCTTTCCATGATTCCTGTAGAAATGATTACAATCTTGTGACTATTACGTCATGTTTTGTCTGTCTTCTTTTGACTTTTTGAATAAAATTCTTCTGTCTCTTGGTGACAGTGCCATTCTTTAAAAAAAGGACAGCTCTAGTGCGTTGTGGTGCCAGCTTGATGTACTAACCAGCTGCTGCTTACTCCTCACCTCTGCTGAAGTCAGCTAGTTCACTGCTGGCTTGCCTGGGCAGTGATGAGTTGCCTTTCTGTTAGAGCACAGCTAACCCTCCGTGTCCTGGTGCTGACGGGATTTTTATCACAGCAGCCCACTGTGAAATAAAGTGGCCCATATGCTACTTCTCAATGCCAGTCCATCCTCTCCTTGTGACGATGGGGAATACAAGGACTCTGTCTCTAGTTCTGCAGTCACTAGGGTGACTTCTTTCGCTTTGATCTATGAAAGAAGTAATACCCAGAAACCCTGAACACTTCTGTCAAGGACAGCAGAAATACTCATCTGTGATACCTGTGCTGTCCAGTTCAGACTTGCACTACTTCATAATGTATTTTCCAATCCAAAGCTAGCAGTTTCATTTAATGAAGTCTTTGTCACTCTTATTAAGTGCTGTTGGAAAAAAAATAAATTACCAGTAACAGTTTCATGGCCTGGCTTTGCGAACGAAGATCTGGGAAGGGCTTTTCCCACGCTCACTGCAAGCGATGGGTGCACCCTTCGGGCCTGCGCGGTGGATTTTTTAGGTGAGGCGCAGCGTGTGCGGAACTGGCTCCACCCTTTGTACCTGAGGTTCATCTGCCAGGGCCTGGCGAGCTTGGACGGTGACAGCGAAGTCCTCAGGTCGTAGGTTTGTTTAGAGTGTCCTTCTCTTAGATGATGGATGCCTTACAAGGCTAAACGAGCTCCATCTGCCCGGGTTTGGAGTCAGAGTTGTCCTCCTCCTAGGATGGCTGCCCCAAGGCTAGTGAGCCCATCCTGCCCGTGGACACACTTTGTCTGACCCTTCAGTTGAGACCTGTCTGGCTTGGGAGACCCCACCGGAGGCACATGCCACCACCAGCACAGCTCTCAACCTCACAAGGGCACACAAGCTCCTTCCCCATGGCAAGGGGGTGCCCGTGAAAGAGTCGCTGCTCTACCTCCGGACATCACAGACCCGGGCACGGGTTGGCCGGGTCCTGCCAAGAACGGAAGTCCTGGAGGGTACAATAACAGTTTAGTATTTTCAGAAATAACATTCTGCATGAAGTATGCTTTGTATAGTTGTGGTGGTTCTTGTACATTTTAACAGAAGTGCACAGAATCTAATACTAGCTCGATACAATTCATAAAAACTTACACATCATAATTAAGTTGTCATCAAAGTCGAAGTATAGGACTCTTCAACCTTAGACCTTTAGAAACTTAGTATTGTTGGAAAACCATTAGGGTTCTTTGAATGAAATCTCTACACCTTTGCTTTCAAAATCTTGGCAAAGCACTCTTCTTGCTTCCATGTAATGAAGAGTTATCCTGTGTGAATGATAGTAGTGAGCAGCTTCCAGCCCTGCCACTTGGTATGTCTATCTCCTTCTCAGCCATTAAAAATACATGGTACCGGTGTTACTCATTATGCAGTGAAACTGTTCTTCAGCCTGCATTTCAGTAAACAGTGGATAAGTTACATTTGCCTCTGGAGAAATAGCAATACTGTTAATGGCCTTAGTGATCCTGGGTGAAAGATTTCTCTTTAAAACTGAATCCTCTCTTTTCTAGTACGGAGAATGATAGTCCCTCTGGGAAATCTTCTGCAGTAATCAGTGAAGTAATGACGTCCTAGGGAGAAATGAACTTTTTCTCCCACCTTGATGAATGTTTGTTTGCATTACAAAAATAGTTTGATGGTGGAGAAGAGAGAAGGAAGCACCTAATCCTGGTGTCTTTTGGAAGCCTGTGAGTAATCTGGGCAGTGACTGGTGGTATAACTTGGAAGCTAGGTAGCAATTTTTGGGGTGTGTGCCTTTGACAATGATCCTTAACACTGATTTATCAATATCAAATGAGTTAGTTATTGATGAGAATCACAGAATTATCTAGTTGGTAGAGACTTTTAAGATCATCAAGTCCAGCCATTCCCCCTGCACTGCCAGGGTCCCTAAACCCTGTCCCTCAGCACCAGATCCACACGTCTTTAAACTTCCAGGGATGGGCACTCCACCACCTCCCTGGGCAGCCTCTTCCAATGCTTCACAACCTTCTGTGTAAAGAAATTTCTCCTGATATCCAACCTAAATTTCCCCTGATGCAACTTAAGGCCATTTCCTCTCGTCCTGTCAGTTGTAACATGGGAGAAGAGACCAACCCCCACTTCACCACAACCTCCTTTCAGGTAGCTGTAGAGAGCGATAAGGTCCGGGATGGTGAGCATGTATTTGCCTAATAAAGGGAGATTTCCTATAGTGTTCTGTTGCTGCTGTTTCCAGCGCAGTTCTTAAGATGTATAGCAAAGGCACCTGTGTCATCCTGCTGCTTTCTTATAATTTCTGATCTGCCGACATATGCTTGCATACTTGACCTACCAGCAATTGTAATTTCTTACATCTAAGAAGTCGCAGTTGCCTGAGTAAGTTCTGGGAGAAACTCATCCACAGACAGTTGCTCAAGTTCACCTGTCTTGGCAGAAGCATAATGCAGGCTTCAAAAACTGTGTGGCTACGTTGTTATCAGTACAAGTGTGGCAGCCCTTTACATTAATAATTCATAGTTACAGCTTGCTGACAGTACTGTGGGCCTGTATCAGATGAGAGTGTCAATGAATACTAGAAAAGGAGTTGTTAAAATTGCTACTTTATCTCTGAGACACAAAATTACAGCAGTAGCTTGCATGCCTACTGAAAGAGAGTTTGGGGAGTGAGAGGGAAGTATATATTTAGGCCAGGAAGGTGGATCAAACAATTCTGGATTCTTCCACAGCAGTCAGTGTAAATGTCTTGCTCCAAGACCGTTGCTGGGCAGATAAATTTTGGGTTCAACTATGCAATCTCCATATAATAATGGTTTGCAGATGTATGAGATGTTCTATGAAAGCTGAGCATGCCAGAAAGAACTTCCTTTTGATGTCATATCCCTACTAAGACTCTGCAAATTATGCTTTTGAGGTCTTGAAATCTTGATCTTGTTTCCTCCAGAGCAACTGAAAGAGAGCACATGTAGCCATGTGTAACACTTAGAATCTGTCTTAAAGCAAAACCAAATTATTGTAGCACATACTGTTTTAATGTTTGCTGTGTAAAGTTCAGTAGTGTGAGCTTTGACCTCAGTTCTTCACTGATGGCTAGTATAACCTGGAAAATGTTAAAAGAGGTCTAAGATAGGCTCTCCAGAATTTTTGCATGTGGTGTTCTCTGCCTAGCACCATGGGGAAATAGTACAACAAAATGCTCTTCTGTTTTTTTTTCAGTTTGGACGCCACAGGTTGAACCCAGAGAACCGAACGCTAGGCAGTCTTAGAAATGTTCTTTACCTTCTTCAACAGAGAGTGAGGTGAGCCTTCCGGGTTTTTTTCTAACATGATAGAGAAGACTTGAGTATTACTAATATGTTGAAAATGTTCCTGGATCCGACTTTAAAGGGAGGAAAAAAGAAACAATCTTGCCATTTGAGTCAACCTGTTTTTTGTAGTATATTGCAGAATAGGCTCGCAAAACCAAATTCTCCTAAATATCTGTATAGTAAGTGGTATCAAGGATATCTATGTGTATCAATTCATTCACCTCTCATTTCGAAAAGAAGCCAGTTCCTTGCACAAAAGACTTCCTGCGGAATATTCTCTTTAAAATATTATTAAACGTAGATGGCCCTCAAGACATCAAGAATGAATTTAAGATTCTTACAGTTGTCATTAACTTGTGATAGTAATTCTTCTTTGTAGTGCACTGATTTATTAATAGAAGGCTATTACGTTTGTTTTCTTGTTTGTTTTTTTCCTTCTCAGGCGTTTTGGATTAATGGGACTCTACAAAGGCCTTGAAGCAAAGCTCCTGCAGACGGTCCTAACTGCTGCTCTTATGTTTCTAGTCTATGAGAAACTGACTGCTGCGACCTTCACAGTCATGGGATTAAAGCATTCACGCAGACATTGAAAAAGGGACCTATGCCAAAGATTACGGTGTCTAGGAAACGTGTTCCATTTCGGAGACCAGGCTGGGTAACAAAGGGTCCTTACTTTGTCTGTTTCTTTTTCTTTCAGTCACCTGCATCTCCATTATTTGGAGAAATTTGGAATACACTCTATAGGGACCTGTTGCCATCAATTCAGGGATAGAGTATCCCCTACTCTTCTGTGGACTCACTGTGTTAAGCAACAAAGCAAAGCCCTGGTTTAAGCATTTGATGTAAAATTTTAAGTACTGTATGATTTGGTTGATGTTCTTGGCAAGAATGAGTATCTCTCACTATGCTTTCTTGTTTTCCTTCAAAACATCTTTACCTTCTGTCAGCAGCTGATGGGGCTGATTTCATGTTATTTTCCTTGACCTGTGTTTATGTCACTTGATACTTGGTTCATTAAAATAATTCATAAAGAACAAGATTTTTGATGTAGTTTTCTTTAACTTTGAGGATGTTTGCGGCACAGAACGATAGGATATTGCCCCAGATATCTGGTGGTGAGATTTCTGAATTGCTGGAATGTTAATTACCAGTGAGTAGGCATGATGTGTTCTTGAATCCACCTATTCTGAATCTTGAAAATTTTTAATGCAGATACTGGCTAGATAGAGGAACATCACCTCTTGTTTTTTGAAGCTGAGTACCTCAAGCTGCTTCAAGAAAGCTGCCTTGCCACACAGAAATACATGAAGTTCTGTAACCCTATTCCTTGTGAGAGTACGTGAACTCATGTTGTGTTCTCATGCAGACGGGGAGCACTACCCTGTGCTTCAGAAGTGGCATGCCCTCTCAAAGATGTGCTTTAATTATTTTTCCAGTGATCTTCCCAGACACTTTCCTGACCATAAAGCATAAATGTCATAACTATTGTCCCAGTTAATGTAACTCTTTATGTTGGGTTTGCATAGTTTTGTTCATTAGTCCAAGGCCATAAAATCCAAATAAATCATGCTGCATCCATAATTAAGTTTGCAGTAGGATTGTTCTGAAGAACAGCTTTATATTTGAAATATTGAGACATTCTGTGGTAATTTAACACCAGGAATGTCGGAGAGAAGAATTAAGTGCTGCAGGAGATGCGTTACTGAGTTGCTAAATAGCACCCTTTTTGGGGTCTCAACTGAGTCAATTATAAGTACGAAATTGGAATGCAGTTCTGCAGGTAATGCTATCTTTTGAACAAGAATAGAAACCTTTACACTGACTGCTTCTTTTAAGAGTATTGGGAGTACCTGTATACAAGAAGAACGCTCTTAATTCAACACTTTTCAGCCCAAATGAGACTTACATATGACAACTAAGAATGAAAAATCATAATGAGCCGTCTATAATACTTTGATAGACGACATGAAATTTAATGAAAGACTGTAGACCTCACCACTGCAAAAGAAACAATCACAATTCTGAGAACCTTAGTGAAAATATCCTTCTGATTGAAATGAGTGATCCTGTGGAAAGACTGTCTGCTGTCTTTTTGGTGTTTTTAATAAGAAATCAAGAATCAGCAGTATCAGCAGCTACCTCATTTCGGAATTC
>NW_010406573.1:18706-32838 GCF_000710305.1 Buceros rhinoceros silvestris | reverse complement strand
CCTGCTGTCAGAGTCATGGGGAAGCTGAGAGATTGTTGGCTTCACACAGATGCAAAGCGGTCCTCAAACCACTTTGGTCGAAATTCGCTTGACTGCTACAGGCTTTAGTTTAGTGTCTCAGAGCATTTCCTTCACATACAGAAAGATTTTCCTGATTGCTGTACTTGTAAGAAGAGAGTAAATGCTTGCTTGCTACCTAGGAAAAAATACTGACCTGCCTGCCAGCATTGTTTCAAACCTGAATGCAGAAAAACTGTAGAGAAGAGTGCTAGCCTTGACTGTATCTGTGTTACCGTTAAACCTGGAACAGACATTTGCGCTAAACTCTCTGCGTGGCTCTGCTGACCAGTTGTTGTAATGAAAAGGGATGAAAACAAAAGCTATTGAAGCTAGGAGTATCTTCAGCCTCCTTTTAGTGACAGACCTATGGTCTTTAAAACACTTTTTTGCTCCTGCATTCTGCAGCATTGATTTAGACATTAGACTGAATTAACTGAAAGACTACATGATCTCATGTGACTAAGCCAGACTAGAGATGCTTGAGGAATTACTCAGTTTTTCACATACAGGTGGCACCTCCGCCTAAGTTTTCTCAGGCATAGTTTGAACAGATGATGACATTTCTGTTAGAATTGCTAAAATTATTCAAAGAATTCAACCATATGTGTGAGTATGCTTTAAAAAAAGCGTAATTTATCGAAGTGAACTAGTGAAAGGCGGTAGTTGTAAGTCACCTATGGTAGATAAATACTGTCCGGAAATAAAACCAAAATATAATAATTTTACTCTTATTTTAAAATATATTTATGTAAATTATTTCCTGATGTTCCCCTCTCACAAGCAAATGTATAGCTTCAGGAGGTGGTGTAAAGACACTAACCTGTCTCTGTAGTTGGGTCATTTCACTGACGTTTGGGACATTTCCATGACCAACAGCACAAAATAAAATAAATTGTGTTCTGTTAGACAGAAGCGACTCCTCACTGATGTGGTTTTGGCATTTGAAGCTGGAGATGGACATGGAGACAGGGTATGAGGTGGCGTGGCACACGTACTTGATGCTGGGGTGCCGGTGCTGGTGTGCTGCTGTGTGGTTGGTACGTAACTGTGTGTACCAGACAAAAAAAAAGTGCCAATTCACTTCTAGAGAACCTCACAGAAAATAGTTTCATCTTGAAGTGGAAAAATCACCTTTTCCTTTTTTTTTTTTGAATTTTTTTTTAGGGAAGAAAGGAGGGAGAGATGATTATGAAAGAAAGCAGAGAGGGCTCTCTGTCTTAGCCAAGTTACATCATGGATAATTCTGTCCTTGGCTCAATTTAGGAGATTTAAATTTAATCCTATCCTGTTCTTTCTCTTCCCTGCCCTACACTTTGACTGAAGGTAGGAAACCCCTGTGGTACCTTATAGAGTGCAAAACAAGTAGCTCCTCAGGTATCTGTGGTGTTTGGGCTGAATTCTGCTCCTATTTGTATTCTAGACCATGCCTCTCATGACTGCAGGTTGTTTGCCTGCAGAGTAGGGCAGTATTTAACATGTTTCAGCTTATTTTAATGTTATTCACTAAGCCTCGGGTTAGAGGTTGAGAGCTGATGGGGTGCGATGTGTACACTTTGTCTTACATAGTGTTGAATTGCTGAATGCTGCTAAATAGCTGCATCTGTTGCCAGAGGTGGTTGTTCTTTGCTGGAAGAGTCACACCGTCATCCGGTTTGCCTTTGCTGGCTGCACCGAAGAAAGTTACTAAAACCTGAAAGCTGGCGCGTACCCTGCGTGGGAGGAAGAACAAGATTTACCTCCAGTCTGTCCAAGAGGAATAGAGCATGCTGCACTGCAAAGCTTCTTGTACGGATTAGTCCTTCCATTACGCATCTTGTTGCTCATCTGCTGAGGAAGGAAAAGGGGAGTGCTGACCCTGTTCTGTGCCGGCCTTCTGTGGTAAAGGCAGGCGAATGCAGTCCATTCAGAGAACAAACAGGTGAACCTTCAAGACAGGGGTGGTCCTGCTCTGGTTCTGTTGAAAAATGCAGTCATTGCTTTCAATGGAATTATTTTTTCATCACATGTGAAAAACATTTCTCAACCAACAAGCATGGGGCAGGAGAGCACACAGCCGTGAGAGAGCGGGAGCTCTGTGGGAGGCAAGCAGTCCTTATGCCTGTTCTTGGGTTTTATGTCTGTCTGCTCTTTTTTTTTTTTTTTTTAATCCAGTGGAGGTATAGGCTGCTTTAGTTTATCTTTCTAGCTATCAATCAGAAATGCATTCAGAAGTGGGAAAAAATTGAGGATTCCCAGTATTTTTTGATAATAGAAGCTTTGTGCGGGAATGTACATCTTTCTTGGTATTTTTTTTTTTTTTTTTAATCAGTGTGATTTAAAGCAGAGTGTTTGACGGGGAAGCAGGATACCTAAACCAGTTGTTTTCTTACAATTGTTTGATCACCCAATCTAAAAGGCTGAGTCCTGCGTTTGCAAAGGTTGCTTCACACGGCAGGAAGAAGATGCTCTTTGCATAGCAGACCTCTCTGCCTCTTGCAGCAGAAGTGTCTTGCTTTTAGGGCATGCTCCGACGGCGCAGGCTGCAGAGGCCTCGTCACATCAAGTTTTCACGATACTGAGAGGTGTCAAGTCCATCTCCTGCACAATAAAGCTGTGCACCACTGCATGGTCTGCTGTTCACGCAGACCCACTGCAGACCCAGTGTAAAACTTCACTACTTTGTAACATCAGGGTATAATTTACTTAATATTTACAGCTTACAGGTTTTTAGGATAGCTTTAGGATCTGATGATACACAGCGAAAGAGCTCCTTTTGAACTGGTGCTACGCTATGCAATAAACTGCCCAGTACAGAATTATTTTAACTTCTCTATTTTTTGGTGTGTGTTTGAAAGAAAAAGGCTACAGAGTTTTCTGGAAAATAATAACTAAAAGAGATCTATCCATCATTCTATTTGGCTAACAAGAGTTTTCTCTGCTGTTTGTAGTGATGCGGTGAATCCGTCAAAACAGATGGGAGGACAGCACAGGCAGTTTAAGGTAAGGAGCAGAGGCTGGCACGAGAATTTATTTCAGCATTCTCTGCAGTCAGGGCGGTACCAGTGCAGTTACTGTGGCTGGAGGAGAGGGAAGAGCTGGAATTTGGTGGTGGTTCAGATCAGAAACCTCAGTGAGACAAGAGTCTGACCCCGTAGCTAGCAGTGATGGAGACGTACAAGTGATAGCAAGGGCACAATCTCTCTGTGAGAGGTTCCCAGCTGTGCATCTCCAGCACGTTAACGGATCCTGATGCAGCACTTGAGCATGCAGTACTGGCTCACGGGGGTGCTATCGCAGCAATAAAGGACTACACAGTTCACCTTACCCTCAGCCGTATCAGCAGCGAGAGACTTCACTTTTACAATCACAGGCTGAAAAATTGGGTGTATGTTCTGTTTGAACTGGAATGGTCTGGATAGGTTTTTTTCTTGCAGAATACCCCATTACTTAGTGCTTTTCATCTGCAGTGTTGCTTGCTGTAATTTTTCAGAGCAGCTGAAGAAAATACTAAGTGTGTCCAGATTACAGCTATTCTCACTTGGATTTTGGCTGCCAAAATCGTGTCGAGGAATTTAGGAGGTCTTTTAACCGTGCCAATATGCTAGGTAGGAACTGAGTCAGAAATGACTTGAAATGCACATGGTTACCGGTCACGTTGGGAATAGCACCTCAGAGGAGCAGGTTTTAACGACAGGGAAATCCTCTTCACAAGGTTGTATATGTAGCTTTACCTCTAATGCCAAACGCCAGCTGGATGCACGTGTGCCGGGCTTGGGGGTATCTATGCAGAAGAGGGCTGGGATCAAACCCCGCCAGCCTCGGCATGGTGGGATCAGCCTCGGTTTATCCATAGGAAAACACATTTTTCTGACTTCACCCAGTGCTCAGCTTACACGGGGAGAATTGCAATCGTTAGGGCTTGTTATCCAGCTGCCGTCACAGTGCACTTTGGTCTTATTCTTAGTAACGGCTAATCTCTTCTGTACAGTTACGTCCGGATACGGAGGATGCGGGGTTGTTTTTTTCTGATAGGCTTTATTTGGAATTAGAGACAAATGCCGACCAAGCTTAGGCAGGCTTCGCTATGGCTTCCTTACGGAAAATCGTCACCTTACGATTCTTGGCTTGGCCTTTCTGATCTTGATCTGTGATTGACAGATTTCGGCACGTCTGGGTGGATTAGAGATGTAATAGGGCCCCACTAAACGTCCCTTATCTCAGCTGAGTGATGGCACATCGAGAGGCCCAGAGCTGCTGTTTTGAACAAAAAAAATTTCCCCATCCTGTTGTTCTTAGGAAGTTTGTTCTTTTAATGTCCTTGAGAAGTGGTGGTGACTTGCTGATGTGAAGGTTTTGTGAAGCGCTGCCTTTTGTGAATGCTGATATGAGAAAACTGATTTGATGGATTTTTCTCATGGTCTTTCCTTGAGCACATGTCCATGCAGTCCTAAACCTCGGAGCCACCCTTTGCACCCACAAAAGAAGTGGTTTTCTTTCCTCTGAATTATTTCTCCTAGGCTCGTGACCATGATTTAAAAAATACTATGAGGCCGCAGCTTTACATTTTTGAGATACCCCAGATTACAGCAGGCACTGTATGAGGTTTTTATAACTTTTTCACAAGAGAAGACAGTCTATTAGCTCTCTGTTGCATTTTTACTCTTTCCATAACATTTTAAAATACACAAATTGGAGACTTTGGATGCTGCTTTCAAAACTCTTAGAAGTACTTAACAAGAATAAAACAGAATGTTCCAAGAAAACTGAAATATTGTGTTTAGTGTTAGAAGATAAAGTGGGAAAAATTTTCTCCTTTCCTCGGGCAGAAATGGAGAAAGAAGTAAGGATTTTTATTTCCTCATTGCTTTTCTCTGGAACAAATACATAAAAGGTTGATCTAATGCTGAAGGAGAAACAAACATTCGTGGAAGTCTGTCTGTAACGGAGTGGGATTTTGGTCTCGCCTTTGAGAAATGAATGTATGTTTGACTGACCTTTTGAAAATGAAAACTGACTCTGGAGACCTTGTAGTTCCTGTCTGCAAGATGTTAACCGCTCCTGTAGCGAACCATGAACTTTCACAGCGGAGTCTAAAACTGTCTTAATTTGCGAAGCTCCGCACCCTTCAGCTCAATAACCTGATCACTCACCTCTTCTCCTTGAGGAGTCTGTTTCATCCTTGTGAGTTAAAGGGGGCTTGATCTGGGGAGCCGGAGGGCAGTGCCGGTATTATGTGTATTTTTAGTATACGGTGGGGTTTTCTCTGGTTTCGGTGGGGTTTGGTGTTTGCCCGGCGGAGGAGGGAGGCCGGACACCGGCAGGTGGCAGCCGAGCGCCGCTCCCCTGCCCGGGACCGTGGAGGGCAGGAACCGGAGCAGAGAGATCCAAAAGAAATCAACAGGATTACAGGTGATCCAAAAGAAATCAAACTGCAGTCTGAAGGTTTTGGACCTTAGCCTGGAGGACGGGCTCTGGGAGCTGGGAATGAAGAAAGGGTCTGTGCCATTCTGCATAGAAAAGATGCATCCCCTTGCTGGGGGGGATCATAGAATAATTTAGGGTGAAAAGGACCTTTAAGCCCATCGAGTCCAACCATTGACACAGCACTGCCAAGTCCTCCACTAAACCATGTCACTAAGCACCACATCTACACTGGTCCTTATAAATACCTCCAGGGATGGGGACTCAATCACAGAATCACTGCGGTTGGAAGAGACCTTTAAGATCATCAAATCCAGCCGTTCCCCCTGCACTGCCAGGGTCCCTAAACCATGTCCCTCAGCACCACATCTAAATGTCTTCTAAATATGTACAGGGGTGGAGACTCCATCACCTCCTTGGGTAGCCTCTTCTAATGCTTCACAACCCTCTCTGTAAAAATATTTTTCCTAATATCTGACCTAAACCTCCTCTGGCACAACTTGAGGCAGTTTCCTCTTGTCCTGTCCCTTGTTACTGAGGAGAAGAGACCAACACCCCCTCACTATAAGCTCTTGATTTCCCAGGGCAGCCCATTCCAATGCTTGATAACCCTTTAAGTGATTAAATTTTTCCTAATGTCCAATCTAAACCACCCCTGCTGCAACTTGAGTCCATTTCCTTTTGTCCTATCACTTGTCACGTGGGAGAAGAAACCAACGCCCACCTCTCTAGAACCTCCTTTCAGCTAGTTGTAGGGAGTGAGAAGGTGTCCCCTCAGCCTCTTCTTCTCCAGACTAACAACCCCAGTTCCCTCAGCTGCTCCTCTCTGGACTTGTCCTCCAGACCCTTCACCAGCTCTGTTGCCCTTCTCTGAACATGCTCCAGCACCTCAATGTCTTTCTGGTAGTAAGTGGCCTCAAAACTGGACACAATGTTCAAGGTGTGCCCTCACCAGTGCTGAGCACAGGGGGACAATCACTGCCCTGCTCCTGCTGGCCACACTATTGCTGATACAAGCCAGGATGCTGCTGGCCTTCTTGGCCACCTGGGCTCACGTTCTGGCTGGCTCACATTCAGCCGGCTGTCGACCAACACCCCCAGGTCCTTTTCCTCCAGGCAGCTTTCCAGCCACTCTTCCCCAAGCCTGTGGCATTGCAGGGGGCTGCTATGACCTGATACTTGGCCTTGTTGAACCTCATACCACTGGCCTCAGCCCATTGATCCAGCCTCTACAGATCCCTCTGTAGAGCCTTCAGACTGTGCTCTCTGCATCATATGCTGCTCATACAAACTGGTGGTGTTACCTTTTTTCCTTGGTGTCATTACAGCGTTATAGTGAATTAAAACCCTAGATGAACTTAAGGTCTTTGTTTTAATATGGGCAAATTTTTTGTTCAATGTTGTCTCAGAATCTTAACGAATTAAATGTGCTACCTATTGCGTTGAATGCTGCTGGGAAAAAAAAATATACGTTGAATCAAGCAAGGGACAATTCGGTGGGAAGAAGAAGAAATAGCCAAGTGGTGTGTTTCAGTGCAAGACATTTCAGAAGTGAGAATGAAATCCATGGAGTTACATGGAATGGGATAATTTATAAAGTGATTGTGGCAAAAGGTTATGCCTGAATTCAGGAGACCCCAGGAATGTGGTGGGATGATATTTTTATATTGCTGCCATCACTGCCAAAACCTGCTAAGCCATTTCAGCATTACCTTTATTTTGCAGATTTGACATGATTTTGCAAGGCAGAGTCAATTACTTGGGCTGGCAAAAGCAGATGTTGTTGCTACATGTGATTGTTTGCATTTTGGGCAGGTTTCTTATCAGCACTTGGCTTAAAGATATCACCAAGCAATTTCACAATGCCACCAACAGTCACGATTTCAGTGTCTGCCTTCTGATTTGTACAACAGCTCATCCCTTCTGATGAACCGAGCCTGACCCATCTTCCTTCCACCTATCTACGACTTCACCACAGCTCTCATACTGCCTAAATACGCTCCTTTATTTTTCTGAGGATTTTGCCTTGTAGCTGCATTAGAAAGTCAGAGATGAATGAAAGAATGTGGCCTCGTAGCTCTGGAAGAATGTTTTTTCACTTGTAAAAGCCTGTGAGGTTTGTGGGTTGGTTGTAGTTGCAGACTTGCTTCATTTGAGGCAACAAATGAAGATTTGGAAGCACTGGGCTAGGAAAAACTGACTCTGCCACAAGAACTGACCCAGGCAGCCACCTCTCCAGTTCAGCCTGGTTGCTTGCCAGAAGCTAGAAGGGTTTAGGTTAGCTGCCGCGGGGCAGTTATCCAGTGCTGTATACACGGAAAGAAATGGGAAGGAAAAAGTCAAAATCATCTGTTAACTGGAAGGCACAGTGACTGTGAATCTCCTTTATTCTGACCTGACAGATCTTAATGCTCCACCGTTTTCTACTGGTGGAAAGAGGTTTGCGGTTCTGGTAGTCCAAGGAAGGGAAAAACAACGTAGCCTCATCCTGCCAGGGCACATCAGCCAAGGACAGACATGCTTGTCGTCAAAAGGCTTCTTTGCAGCACTGCTCTACAAATGTAATTAATGTTAAAACCGCATTAATGAATCTCGACTGTTCCTTCCTAGCTGCCTGAGTGGCTAATGTCGTGGATGATGTCATGTCTGAGCATGAAGCTTGGCTTTCCAGTGCTACCCAGAAAGACATCCGACTGCTCTTGGCAGGGGGTGGCAGCTGCGATGCCACTGCAGAGCCTCCCCAGACCCTGCTTAGCCAGCTGCCCTCAAGAGGAGAGGCACCAGCTGTGGCCAAAGGGCTGGCTGTGGCCCACCAGAGCAACTTCTCCTGCCCATGGCTTCTTCCCGGCCTGTCTTCTTCCCAGGCACCTCTCAGGCACAGGCTGGAGAAATTGCTCTCTAGCATTTCCTCACCACTGCACTCTGCTGAGGGACTGCCAAGCCCCGTGGCCGCTGTATAGCTACAGGTGAAGCTGTGGCCTGTGGTGTGAGGATGATGGGTCCCGTGAAATGACCAGCATCTGCGTGCAGTTAGGCCATGTGGTAAGTGATCCATGCACTGCTCAAGATCCAACTGGCTCTACTGTGTGAAACAAAACTGGGCACAGGGCATATGGTTTGGTCAATGTGAGGAGACCTTGAGTAGCTCCTCAAGAACGTATATGGGCTACCAAGCTCAACAGCATGGGCTCTGCAATCTGCCAGCCATCTTAGTTTGGTTCAGACAGTGCTGCAAACCTTTCCCAGACGTCTCACGTTGTGCAGAAAAGGAAGTGTGCTTGATTTCATGGCAAAATGCGGTCCTTTTGTCTCACGGTCGGTAAAATGGGGATAATGTCTGACCACACTCCCCTAGAGAACTTTATAAAAAATAACTTATTTGTTCAGTGCTTTAGAGTCAATGCAAACGCCGTGTGAATGCGACCTGCTTTTAAACTTGAAACGTAAGCCAATGTAACGCTGACTTTTGGAGCAATCACTGCTGGCAGAAGAGCATCAGCTTGCAGAGATATGGCCAAATTAAGGGCAGGGCAGGTTTCAGCTGACTAAGTCCTTCTCCGTCAGCTTACAAAGCAGGTGTGCTTTCATCACCCCGTCTTCTCTGGTGGTACTATTGATAAGATGAAGCAGGAATTACAGCTTGGTGCTCACTTACAATGCACTGCTCCAATCTAGACACAGCTGCAGAAAGTCCCTGTGTCCACCAAGCACGTAGTCAGAGATGTCAACCCAATGGGGTTCCTGTTTTTTCTAACCACAGGCAGAGGTGCTTGTAAAAGCCCAGTGTTACCACTGGGAGAGGCTTTGAATAACTCGGGATGGCAGTTTAACCTCATTCTTCTCTTGGCCGTGATGCAACTTGTGGCTGGGGGAGTGTGCTGAGCTCTCTCAGCTGGTCGGAGGCCTTTTAGAGACTTCCCAAACCTGTTGTAAGCCCAGGAATTCCTCCTGTGATAACTGTTTTGATGAGCCAGGCCAAGCTATTTGATGCGATTGGCTGCTTCCGGACTCGAGTCTACACTGTACCAGCACTGTTACAACTGGCAATGATTTATTCCTGCTCTGTCTTGCAACAGTCTGGTAAGAGAAGCCAAAAATTGCAGGTAGTACGAAAGCTTCCTCCTACTGATTGTGCCTTGTGTGATGCTGCATCTTTGAGTTTGTATTTTCCACCCATTGTTGCAGTGATCACTACTGTTGAATATAGGTAAAAAATGCAAGTATGGTTTGAACTCATGATTGTTTTCAGTGGAGGAATCTCTGGAAAGGCAAGTTTAGCATGATGGTTGTGCAGAAGACATCAGAGATCTTCTTACTAGCTCTTTTACGGAGAAAAGATCTGGCAGGAATGAGGACAGTCTATCAAGCAATTGTTTTAGAGTTCTGCTCTCCAGTGCTGACCGTTTAAAAAGGCACAAAGAGAAAATGAAGAAAGGGCCCCCTTTCTTCCTTCTACCTTCACTGTATAAACCGCTTTTTGTCACGGTAATAGGTAGAAACCTTAAGCTTTAAACACTTTCCAGTGGAAAGCAAATGTGAAGTTCCTGGTTTAGTTTCCCGCTCAGAAATTTTGCTAGGATTGTTACTAGGCGGAAAAGGAGGGAAAATACACATAGTGAAAAAAGAGTTTTCTTCTCCGTGGCTGGAGTTTTTTGTGCAAAACAGGGACCTTATTTTTCTCTCTTCATTTCAGTCTCAGGATGGGTGAGGGAGAGTAAATTGGCTGAACTAATTGTCCTCAGGAGAGAATTAGTAATTTTACAGAGAATTAGTAATCTTTCCTCTCATCCTTTTTCATAGTGGGCCCAGCAAAAAAAGAAGATGGGAGCTAAAAATATTTACACCCTTTTCTTGTGGTCATCCTCAAGGGTTTTCCAGCATTGCAAATGGATCTTTCATAAGCCAAGCAGGATGGGTCGAGGGGTGACTTTGACCAGGAGTGCCCAGCAGCAGAGTGTCCTCTGCCGCTTTGCCCGAGGCAAGAGCTTACGGTTCAGGAAATGAAAGACCACACGGCATGCAGCTGGCAAATGAGTTCAGGCTGACTTCTGCCCACTCACACAAGCAGCTGATGAACAGGTTTCAGCTGCCCTCTCCTTGCACTTGTATCAGTGTTTCATATCCAACTTACTGCATCCCTTTTCCCTTCCTCACAGGCTTGCTATAAAGCCAGGGAGGACAACTTGAGGAGTTGGAGGTAGAGCAGGGCAGTTTGTTTGCGGACAGGATTTAAGTGGCTCCCTGTCCTGATGGATTCGGGACCGTCTCCTGTCCTGCCTCCTTCCATCACTGTTGGGTAAGCCTTTCCCCAAAGGTGGGCTACAGCCAGAAACATCTGAGAGCTTTTAGCATGGGGTCAACTTCTAAAACTTCATATGTGCATCAGAAGACAAAAGGAAAATAAATATGTGGCTTCCTCCAGAACACACAAAAGAGCTTTGGACTCTCGTCTAGACTGAGAGCTGGTCATGTGAAATCTGGGTTGTTCAGTAAAAAATACTGTATAGCTCCTATTTGTAATGCTGGTTGAGAAAGGTTGTGGGATCAGTGTTGATTTTTCAAAGCCAGTACCTCCTGTTCTGTATCAATTCTTAGGCAGGTCTCTGGACTGAAATCAGACAGCAGCCACTCGTCTCGTATTAAATAGTATGCACAGCTCACTGATACAAAAAATCCTCTATTAAGTAGTGTCTATCCATCACTGATAGAAAATTTGTGCTGGGTAGTTTAAATATTTTTGAAATAGAAGATTACTCTTATCATTTCCTTGGTGAGTGACATACGTACAATTTCCACCTCCCTTTACAACCTAGACCACTTCTCTGAGCATTCACAATTTTAATTCTTGCATAGATCGGTTGTTCATTAAAGCGGATCGAAGCCTGAGGCAGGTCCCAGCATGCCAGACTGGCAGTGTGGGGTGGATCGATCTGCCACAGGCAGGGCAGGAGAAGCCATTGCTACATCCCTGCAAGCTGAAGCACATCTGGATGGAGCAGTCTCTGGTGTTCCCAGCCAGGACAGGAGAGGTAATCCAGGTCTCTCTTACATGAAGGTCCCTGTGCCTATGATGGTTTCATGCAGTGCCCTCAGGGTCTCTCAGGGAAGGTTTCATCCCCTTTGAGATTCCCCAGTGACAGCGGAGGAAAGACGTCCTGCCAGGCTTTGCTTGCATGGGAGAGTATTTGGGAGCAGTTGATAAAAATTGATTTACTGATCGTGTAATTGCAGAGACAGGCAAGCTCACACATGCCATTTGGGTAAAGCCAAGTTATTCTTTAATTCCTTCAGCTTTTGCAGGTGGACACATCAATGAGGGGCTGATGGCCCTGTGGCAGGGTGAGCCAGGGACTGAACCTGAGGGAGGTGATAAGTCTGCCTTTTTCCAGCCCTTTCTTTACCCAAGTGTAAAAAAAAAAAACAAATCTAAACAGCCCCAAAATGACAAAAGCCACCTCAAATCTTCTCCCTGGAAAGGTTCAAACATGCAGGAAAAACAAAATAAGTGAAAGGCAACCAACACAGCCTTTCTAAAGACTGATTTCTAATGCCACCAAGAAAAAAATCCGCGGTACACCCCCATGCACAAAGGTAGGGACACTGCTGGGCTGAACCTGCAGCCTTGCGTTTCATCCCAGCTGTGCCACCGCTGGGAACCTCCTGGCAGAGGGGGCTCGGTAGAAGGCGTCAGCGGTGTTGCCGGTTGCCTGTAGCATGAGCGGGCAGCTAATCCACGTCGTACCCCCACGCTCGCTGCTGCCATTGCCTGCCAGCTCCTGCCTCTCACCCTGGAGGCCCTGTGGAGGTTGACGTTGGCATCATCTATCATCCCTTGCTCCCTTTGTGAAACAGGTGGCTCGAGGGACTTTCACACTCAGATGCCCAGCTAAGCGTGTTGCAAAGTATCTGCGATAAAATGCAACAGGCAAAACAATAAATCCTTTGGCAAAGCCCTCTGTGCTTCTCCTTCTCCTACACCTGGAGCATTAGCATCCCTTCCTCCTACAGCAGCTTTGTGGTTGGTCCGGAAAAGCAATATATTGGAGTCATTCCGGAGCAACAGGAGCTCTGAGGTTTCCACCAAAGGCAGTTTCTCATGAAGACTGCTAAAGCAGCCATCCCTTCGCGCTTGGAGGGACATCAAGCATTGCTGGCTCTGCTGCGCTTGAGAACTGCAGCAATGTGATGTAGCAAAAGCTAAAGAAAATGGGCCTGAAGCCACGTAACACTTCACAGGCCACAACCAGCTTGTCTGATCCTCCTCGTGTCTGGGAAAGCAATGTTCCTGTGTGCTCACGCTGAGGCAAACCCAGCTGAAACTGAAACCCTGCTGTATGGATATGGGGGCACTGTCTGCTTGAGGCTCCCTTCTGCCACCCTCCATGATGTCCCAACCATGCAGCGCAGGGCAGCCAGGATTCAGTGCCAGACCACGGCATGTCTGCTCGGCTGTGCCTACACAGCTCCGGTGACGATTGTGGAGGAGCAGGTGTAGGTGGATCCAGGAGCCATTAGGAAGCTGTAATGAGGAAGGATCCTGCATGAACTTCCTTACCTTCCTGCTCCTGCTCCCATCAGATTTTCTGCCCATCTCATGCCTGCTCAGTGACCACCAATTCCCCGTTCCTCTGCCCTCAACAGCCTTCTGCCCCTTGCCCGCAGTGGGCTGGCTGCTCCCTCAGTGCCCTGGATGAGTTTGCTGGCCCTTCTGGAGGTGACAGCTGACCTGAGGGGCACTGGTTTATTTCAGGTTTGGAATCTGGCACTGCGGACATGCATCTCCACCAGTGGCCTTGGCAAGTGCAAATGGATGGGCTCCTTTTTCCGGGCTCTGAAGTTAAGGGGCAGGAGCCCTCTCTTTTCAAGATGTTCTTAACCAGCCCTAGCCACAAAAGCCCTTCTTCACCGGCTCTAGCCATCATTCGGTGCTCCTGGCATTTCACACCCCCATGGTTTTGCTTCCTCCTGCCTCCATCCCAACCCAATCTCCCACTAATTCTGCTTTGTGCTGAAACATTTGTCTCTTGGTCAGTCAGCAACTTCATCCCCTCACATGCCAGCAGCCCCGCAAACAGTGAGAGGGATGCGCTTAGAGACAATGCTGGCTCCGTTTCAGCAGGTGTCAGACACCCTGTGTGCACCAAAGCTGCTGGTGAGGGAGGCACCATGCCAAGAGTTAGTGATGGGAAAGAAGGAAACTAACTCATGTTTTTGTACAAGTACTTGGGTGAGTAAGCACCCAAGGGTGGGTGAGTAGAGCCCAAGAAGCACTGTGGAGGACATGCTGTGGGAACTGACAGCAGGGACCTTCCACTGCTCTTCTGCTTTTCCTGTTCATCCTGCCTCTGTTTTCCCACTCCTGATCTCATTTTCTCTCCCTCAGTTAATTTTGTGCCATTCAGCTCTTCTTGACAGGATCTCAGGCTGCAGTTTTCACAGGACCCACTAGTGCTGGCAGGGAAACGCTGATGTTTTCTCCTGCTGTTTTTCCCCTTTTCCCTCTTCTCAGATCAGCTTGCCCAATGATACCCACTTATCAGCAACAGAAAACCCATCTTTTTTGGTGACAGCTCACACCTTCTGTCATCTCCCAGCCCCACAGTGGCTGCTGGGACCTGACGATACTTCAGCAAAGGCAAATTCAACCAGTGAAAGATGTTTAGGAGAGGCCT
>NW_010406573.1:13051-18555 GCF_000710305.1 Buceros rhinoceros silvestris | reverse complement strand
TCCTGCTTTGGGGCCACTGTGGGAAGGGAGAACCGTCATCTTGCTTTCTCTATGGGGCATTGAGAGTTTCCCCCAAATCCTGTGTTTTCTCTCTTTTTGATCTTGTAACAGGTGCACCCTGGGGGGACCATGCTGGGTGCTAAAGCTGTGTCCCACAGACTCCCCGCTTCCTACCGCCTGTCCGCAGCTTGTGAGAGAGCTGTGCGCCTCACCCCATCCATCATTTCCCAGACACCAGGAGGGGGCTGGGGATGTGTGGTGACATCTGTGTGAGTGGGACGAGGTGTCAAACCTCCATTCCTGACACCGTGGGAAAGGGGAGCTGACACAAACAGCTCGGGAGCTGCTGGTGCAACCATCACAGAGGCAGTGGGTGTGAAACCTGGAGGAGTGGGGAGGAAATCCTGCCTGCTCAAATGCAGGGTTGGAGAGGCCGAGGCACTTCAGGAGCCAAGCTGCTGTCCCCAGCATCCCTGCCTGCCCCCTCAGTCAGGTCCTCACTCCTCTGGCAGTAGCTATGGGCCGTGCACTGGAGGGGAGCCGCTGGGCCAAAAGCAGTTTCTTTCTCTTCTGCTGTGGGCATTAGATATCAAAAGCTCCTCAGAGCAGCTAGAAAATAGCAGAGCAAGTCTGTCAGGCTTTTTTATTATATTTATTGGTAATTTTAGCTATCACCATTTAGATGGTAATATCACCAGCACTGATGAAACTGAATACTTTAAGTCATCTTTTTAACAATAAAAGTGAAGCTTATTTTCCAGAGAGTTTCTCTTCTGTTCTTTGTTTAAACAAGCTTGCTTAAAATGCCCTTTGGCTGTTATGAATTACATCCACAGTTTTCTAAATGACTTAATCTGTGGAAATTAGAGTTTGCAGGGAGGACTAAGATCTAAGAATATTCCCTGCCTCCTGGGTTGCAAGGCTCGCAAACATAGGTGTGGGCAGAAGGGCACAACCAAAGTCCTCTGTATTTCACATGGGCAGAAGAATACAATAATCTATTGTTTTAGATATGTGTTTTAAGAACACAGCGTCACCATGGCATTAGATACTGTCACCAGCCATTAGAAAGGGGCTAAGCCACTATTTCTGCTCTCAAGCTGCTCTGCTTGACATATTTGCTTTCAATGCATCAGAGTCCTTCTCGTCCAATGCATGAGCAATGAGACGATCCAACTAGCCTCCAAAATAGGGTTAAATTCATCACTTTATTTAGGAAATCTATCTAAAATTGAAGCGAAGAGTGGTTGTCCACCTGTCTGAAAACTCTGCTTTTTCAAAACAAGCATATAAGCCTTCCCCTAGGACCTTGTGGGAGGCTGCTGCAAGGGTGTTACTATTTAAAGTTGCTTTTGCCACCGAAATTGCCATTTTGGCTTCTTTAAAGGAGAGGAAGCAACACCTTCTCTGGGATACAGAAATCATCACGTTATCCTGCAGAGCTGCTGGCACTCAGGCAGGAAAGTCTCCATCTATATATTCCCTGGGTTACAAAGATGTTACAGCTAATGTGTTTCTGATGTTTACCTTAGAGCAAAGCTGCCTGCTGGGGTTTTCAGCCCTCAGTCACTGGCAGGGGTCAATGAGACAGCGGCTCCAGGAGGCATGTAGCCATCGTGGATGCTGTTGAAAGGGCCCATGTGGGTTTTTTGTGGCTTTTCTTCACCTGCATCAGGTGAAGAGAAACTCTCAGCAGGGTCAAGTGCACACCCAGGACTTTCAGGATACTCACCTATTTCAGCTTGTTTCCTTCCTTTTTTTGCTCCCTGATTGTATCTCAGGCTGAAGTGAACAGGATGTAGGCTTTGTGGCATGTGAAAGGAGAAGGCATTTCCCTTGAAATCTCTTGCTGCCATCAAGGGCAAACTTTGAGGATAGGTTTGGGGTGCCGGGGGCACCTGGTGCTCGCAGCATCCACCCCACAGCACACTACCAGCTGCAGTGCCCCGCTAGGGTCATTGTCACCAGGAGATTCCGGCGACACTGATAGCTGATGCTCTCCAAAGTTTGGGTGTGGACGAATTTGTCCTCAGGCTCTCTTCTCTTCCCGTAAGGATTTGGCTGGTGCAGACCAGCAGGCTTCCCCACCAAGCCTAATCCCATTAATCATGCCATGCGGGACTGCCGACGGCAGCTGGTTGACATGACGACTGCATTTCCCAGCACTGGAAATAGTGCTTCCCGTTGCCCATCTTTCATTCTTGTAATCCCAAGTGGAGAATTCTGTGCTGGTTTGGTTTTATTTTCCTCTGAGGGAGAAATAAACACATTCCTTGGTTTCCTGCTTGGAGCAACGTGGCTGCATCAGGACCAAAACTGTCTTTGGGCACCTGCTTGGGGTGAAGGTGGGGAGCAGGAGGCACAGCGTGGCTGCAAAGCATCATATCAGTTCCCTCTGCTCCTAAATTCACCTTCTTATGTGCTTCAGAAAGGACTCTGCACAGTCAGTGGCCATCCCTGCTCTTAGGCTCCCTGTTTTTGGCAGTTTTTCCTGGACCTCTTAAGCCTGGAACACTCTGTGTGGCTGCAGCCCTGTGATCACCACTTCGAGCCAGACCTCTGGAGTCTTCTTCTCTCTCTGAGTGCTTGTGGATCTCAGTTTTTCCAGTAAAGCCCCCTCATCTCCCTTGCAGACCATGAGCTTTGCCTGGTCCCCAGTGTGGTGCCGGGCTGGCACCTCAGGGACCCTCTGGCCTCTCGCTGACTCCAGGGAAGATGATGGCTGCTGCAGCCAAAGCCTTGGCCAGTGGGGGCGTTTGCTGGCTTTGCAGACAACCAAATTTCAGTCTGCTCCTTTTGGACATGTCATCCTGGACATGTGCAGCATAGAAGTGCACACCCAGTGCTGGTGCAGGTGATGCCATAACGGAGCTGCACCATCTATGGAAGCTCTCCTCAAAAGTAGTCTTTTAGCTGTATGAGAGGACACTGACGGCTGGAGGAGGCAAGGCACAGCAGCCAAACCTTTGCGATCACGTTCATTTACCCCGTGGAGAAACTTCAGGCTGAGATGAACGGCTTCAGGATGAAGGCAAGAGTTTGGAGAGAATTTGAATCTTTTATAAGACTAACCCACAGCATTTCAGGAACAAAGGGCAAACAAGCTCTCAGATCTCCAATCCCAGGGCTGCAGGCAGCAATGTTTGTCCTGCAGCACACAAGAAATCCCCCAAACATCTTTGGAAAATTCTTTGGCAGGTCTTGGGGAGCTGATCTCAGTGTCATTCCCCTTTTCCCCAGTTGTTCATTCCCTGCTTTGAGATATCCCAAACATTCATGTGGCCATCAGCTTGCAACATCCTGCCTCCCAGACTTCACCTCTTTTGTTTGCATCTGGTATCCCCTGCTCTTGTGTCACACGGCCAGCAGCTGGGCAGGGCCAGGGCAGGGGCAATGCAAGGACAGGAGCAAGTGGGGCCACCCTCTCCCCAGTATAATCCCCACTGAAGCCTTTAATGAGCCAGTGCAGGGAGCAGCCCTGACAGCAAAAGCTTTTCTGTTTGTTTTTTTAAAGCTCTGATTAATTTTATTTTGTATTTCTCTAAATTCTACCTACTCAGACTGGTTCTC
This sequence comes from Buceros rhinoceros silvestris, assembly GCF_000710305.1. NCBI lineage: Eukaryota > Metazoa > Chordata > Aves > Bucerotiformes > Bucerotidae > Buceros > Buceros rhinoceros. The sequence continues at coordinate 14,985 of NW_010406573.1, read as the reverse complement.
CATGCGATCAGCTGGCAATGTTGCTGTGGGTGGCACAAGGCTGGTCAGTGGGGTGGCTTCTCAGTGGCAGAGCTCTACTGCCAAGAGGGATAGACTAGAGGACCACAACGCTAGGTGGAAGGCCAGTTTACAAAGGAAGTGCTAATATTTTCATCACCAACCAGACATCCTACCTGCAGACCAATGGACAGCACCTTGAAGCCTTCACAGCTTTGTTTTCCCCTGCTCCCATCTAACAGAAATGGACTAGCAAATGCAATTCCTTGAGTGGTGCTACTGTAATAAAATCTGTGAATCCTCAAAAGCAAGGACAGGGGGCACAGAATGGGGAGGACGGACAACAACAGCCTGGAAGTGTTTTTCTGAGTGAGCTAAGTGAGCTTAGGCCTGAAGTAGTGCTTCTCCTCCTCCCAAACAACAAGTGACTGGAACCAGCTCTTCCTGGGCTTTGCTTGATGCAGTCATGCCTAGAAGTCACATATGGCTGGGGCCATGGGGACCGATCTTCATAATGGCCTCCCGGAGAGGTTCCTGCTCAAACAAGATGTTCAAGCAAGGGCCAGCTGAGTCACGGCTGCGGGAGAGGCTGCAGCCAGCAGATAAAAGGTCTGCATCACCAGGAGCTGTCAGAATGAGTGTTAAATTAAGTGTGAGAGAGACATGTTGTGCTTAAGGCTCTATTTACTCTTCCTTTTCACAGTGAAAGCTCGCACTCATGCTTTTAATATGCCCCATGCTTACTAACCGAGCTCTAACAATCACCGGCTATTTAGCAGCAGCCTGGGGTTCAGGTCATGTCCACGTGTGGACAGTTCTTTCAGGGCTGTGGTTGAAGCAAGGGGTGAACTTCAAAAGAACAACCACATGCAACAACCTATTTCACCAACTGAGTAAGAAGAGCTTGGGCTGCAGGAGGCAGCTGTGGCAGGGAAGTTGGAAGCCCAAAAACCATGTAAGAGGAAGCTGAACTGCAAGTGGAATTGGGGTCCTCAGCTGTGACTTGAGGGAGAGGTTTTATTAGGGTATGACACTGCAGGTGCTGTCCACTTCTGGGAGTTTTTGTATTTGCAAAGGGAATTTACCAGTGAAATCCTGTGCAATGACTGTTTCCCTATTGCTCTTGGAAACTCTACCTTTCACTGCTTCTTTGTGACCATTGCTCATCTGTGGCACTCAGAGATCCAGGTGGTCTCAGTGAACTCATTTTTCCTCCCTCAGATTTCCCCTGAATGTTGCTGCAGCTGGTGGATCACACAACTGCCTCTTCACCAGAAGCTTTCAAGGGAACCAGATTGCTAAGACCTGAATTTCTGACACAGAGGAAATATTGAAGGTGAGGAAGCGAACTTTCCTAACCGCTTCTGTTTATCATTGAGCAGTGAGAAAAGTGGGGGCAGAAAGTCACCCCCCTTCTTTTTTTCCACATGAAGATTATCTCTGAACACACAAACAGATCTAGTCAATGGAACAATGTGGGACAATCACACAGATGGGTTTCCTTTGGCACATTTGCTTTTCCCACCTCAAACAGTCATCCGCTGGCCTATGGGTGTTTGTCTGGGGTTTCCAGCCCTGAGCAGGCTTCAGGACGTCTGAAACCACCAGTATGGGCACAGACTGTACAGTGCCTGGTGCCCACCTGCTCTGCTGAGGAAAAGCTGGCAGAACCAGGGGAGGCCCATGCTCACACATCCCGGCAGGACTGGTCATGCTCGTGGCTGGCTGAACGAACCCTGAGGGCTGCATTTTCCTGAAGGTTTTTTTGTGGAAACACTCGTTAAAGAGACCTAGCCCTCTCCTCCCACTACTGTACTGTTTTTTTAGCCTGGATCAGTTCCCTGATGGGGTGCAGCACTTGGTTCTGTAACCCATCATGTTGGCACTGCAGAGGTGGCAGTATGCTGAGATGCAGCTGAAGGAAGAAACTGTTTGAG
>NW_010406573.1:12498-12931 GCF_000710305.1 Buceros rhinoceros silvestris | reverse complement strand
CTCCATGAGCGCTGTCACTGCTAGTGAGGACCTTGAATCAAGATATGATGGTCTCAGACTTTCGTCCAGCGATCTACTGCATAGGCTATAGAAAAAAGCCACAGAGCTGGATCTTTTTCCCCTGAGGACTTCTGTTGCCAAGCCCTTCCCCAACACCCCCTCAGGCAGTTCTACTGCCGGGGACATGCTCTTGCAGAGAAAGATGCTGGAGCTCATGCTGATGGGTCACAGACCCCCACTCACAGCAAATCCAAAACACAAGTAAGCATGGGCTGAGATCTTACTGACATCTGTGTTTTCCCTCTTGATATCACTAATGAAACAGCTCTTGAGCTGGCAAACATTAGAACACTTTGCCTATTTTGGACAGTGCCTGATTTTCCCAAGATACGGGAACTGTAAGAAAAGACATGCAGCCACATTTGTTCCTGCT
>NW_010406573.1:2006-12379 GCF_000710305.1 Buceros rhinoceros silvestris | reverse complement strand
TGATTCTGACCTTGGCTTTGTCCAGCTGCTTCCGTGGTCACATTTTCAATGGCAAGCACAAATCACACTGTTGATTCACCGGTGTTACAGACCCATCACTAGCAGCAGCAAGAGAAGTGGCTGCTCAGCGAGTACTTAGGTGTTCTTCGTCCATTCCACAAACCATCCTGCTGGATATCCTCTGTTCTTTCACAGTGCTGCCTCTGCCACAAGACAAAAAGAAGAGCTAAATATGACAGCTTTCTTAAGGTATATATGGTTCCTTCAGTGTCTCATCTACCTATAAAACCACCGACCTGGCATGACGAACAAGGCGAATATTATGAGAGGCACAGGGAGGAATGCAGATAGCTGAGTCTACCTGACCCTCTTATCAAGTCTTGTTTAAAGCTGCTGATAACATTGACTAGTGCAGTGGTATGGGCAGAAAGTTTGGGCTAAGTGTCTGTTCATGGCCTGTGCTGTCTCAGGAAAATTCCAGCTAATGCAGCTCAGCCATTTCTTCAAACCTGACTAAGGGAAAAAAGCTTCGTTAGTGTAAAAAGAAAACTACATTCTCTTTCAGTAAGATTTCATTGAGATTTTCTGACACAGCCCCGCCTTGAAGCAGGATTTAAGATGTGAGGCTGGTCTGAATACTATCCTCTGCTCCACGCCTGCTGAGATTACAACTCTTTAAATAAAAACACGGAGCACCGCTGTCTTGGTTCCTATATCTCCGTCAACACGGGCAGGCAATGTTCCCAAAGCATGTGCCATCTTTGGAAGGAGCACAGCTTTCCTGGGAATTGTTCCTCCCAGCTGCAGGATACTGTTATGTTACTGGCATTATTTTACCTGGTTTATATGTTATTGTAATTATTACATGGTGTTATATTAACAATAATGTTAAGAAAGACTGTCCCTGGCTCATTCAGGGCTCCCATGTTTGTGCTCAAGAGTAGGAGCTGGGTGTGTGTTAGTAGAGGGGATAAACGGGCTAAAATAAAAATCAGGAGATGTGGGGGAAAAAAATCAGTGGTAGAAATTTGGGGAGCAGAGGATAACAAACAGGATCTGAAAAGAGGGAAGGACAGGGCTTGGGACTCAGTGTCAAAACAAGAGAGAGGATTTAAACCCGTCTCCATGTTCTTTGCCAGATGACGGAGCACTGTAGTCTGTCCTCCCACCCTGGCTGGAGCGGGCTGAAGCAGTCCAGAGCCTTCCCTGGCGTACCAGCAGCGCTGTCACCCCGGGGCCTGATGTGTCCAGCAGAGAAAGAACAGAGCCCTGCCAGCATGGCACGTCTCCCCCTCGCCGCAGAGGGCTGGGGGGGAGCGGGCTGCGGGCTCTGGCCTGGGGCCAGCCGGGGAGCCTCTGCTGCAAACAGCACCCGGGTGCTGCTTTCTGCTATCTCGGGCTTTGTCTGAGGCAATATTGCAGTCACTCATGCGTGCTCATAGTTTCTGGGCCTCACACGTCCCCCTCGTAAAACACGCCGAGGATTTTCCCAGAAAAAGAAACAAACCCCAGGCACATCACTTGGCAGACAGTTACATCTGCAAATGCACATGAATGAAAACATTCCGACAGTGCTGCCCTTGAAACAGAATGCCCAAAAGCTCAAAAACACAAAGAGAAGGGAACGTGGCGTGCTGCGATGGCGGCGCGTTCCTACCGCCTGCCTTCTCCCAGCAAGCAGCCACCAGCCGAACCCACAGAGAGGTGAGCACTGAGCCAGGTGCCTTCTCTGCAGAAACCGGGGGAGCAGGAAAGAGCAGAGCGATGGCTGTGCACGGCCAGGACATGCTGGGGCCAGGCAGAACAAGGTGGTGTGGGGACTTACTGCCTGGCGCTGCGCCGTGCCCTTTTAAAAGTGTCATCCTGCTTTCCAGCAGGATCTCCAGGCTTTTCGTCAAAGCATAAACACGGAGCAAGGAGTACTCACTGATTGCATGTTTGTTTGGTTTAAAACCCAAAGTTTATATAGTTTAAAACTTCCATGTACTGCTTTTGTGGGTGCCTCTGCAGAGCTGTAACTTGCGTGTGACAGAGAGATATAAGCAGCAGAGCACTTAAGCGTCATCTAACGGTGGATTTATTCGATCTGAGGTTCGGTATGTAGTGAAAACACCAGCAGTTAACGTACTGTGAACATGGCGAGACAGCTCTTGGCCTCCCCGCTCACGCAGGAGTCAACGCCTCATAAAGCTGAAGAGGATGCTCTCCTTCGCAGCATCTCTCCTGCTGATCCAGCGACCAGCCTTGTTTTACATGCTCATCCACCAAAGTGCACCCATCAGTATAAAGATATTTCTAGCCTTCATTTTAAAAAATCTTCATTGGAAAATAGTAAAAGTCCAGCCGGGAAGCTCAACCTTGATCTCTGTTTTTGACCATTAACCTGACTTTAAGTTTCCGTGTCAGTAAACATGTGGTTTAGCTACTTCTACAACTTTCTAATTGTGCTCAAATTTAAAGGCTGTTCTTGTCTGAAATTTTAACATTTCATGCACTCAGACAGACCATGCTTTATCACATCTCCTAAACCCCAGGACACTCCAGTGAAGAGAGAGCAATGTCAACATGAAAAGCAGTGATATTTTCTCAGTTTCAGACCCCTCATCTGTGCCAGACTCTTACTCAGATCAGACATCTTGTTTTCTCTGCACTTAAAGGTCACCAGGGAAAGGAGGGGAGAAAAAAAAAAAAGAGAGAGAAAAAGAGGATCAATTCTGTAATAAGAAGAGAAACCAACCTTGCCCGATTTATTTGTCTCCATAACAAGAAGTACTTTTTATAGGCTTTTTATTTTAGACATGGAAAATCATGTCCAACAGAAGATCGTGCCATTCACTATATGCGTCACTTACTATATGTGCCAAGTTTCTGTTCAGTTTTAATTTACTGCTTCTGAGGGGTTTCAGCCTTTCCCTTTCGGAGATTATTCAAATCAAGCAGAGATTATTGCCATCTCTTTTCATTTTAGGCAGCCACTTAATTTTTTGAGTGTCTCCCATGTAAAAACCCATAACAAGTGTGAAGCTCGCAGAGAACTCAGTGTCATTTCTGGTACTTTTTCAAAATAACTACTTGGAGAAAAGGTTTTGTTTGGGTTCTTAGGATTTGTACAGTTACTTATTTTAAGTCGCTTTATTAAGTTTATGTTTTTGTTCCTTGTACTGAGACAAAATTTTCCTTTTCTCAAATTTACTTGAGTCCTCCTGGTTATTTGTGCTCCTGGTTAGTGTACTACTCCTAGCAGTACGCTAGTACTACTGTAACCACTCCTCCTCCCTTGACATTTATATCCTCCAAAGTTTCATGAATTATTATCACCATCCTCTTCTCTCTATATAGTTGTCATTCGACCAAATTATACATCTGACTTGTTTAAACATTTTAAATCACGGATTCACCAGGGAAAATTAAACACCTTTTGAAGACTTTCTGGACTCCAGGCACCTGGATGCAATACTTGATATTCCCTTTAAATTGAATACTTTTAATCTTTGACTTGCTAAATGCCTCCTGGCAAACATGTGGTTAGTCCCTGCCAGCCCTGGGCCGCTGACCTGGCAGAGAGATCCAGTGACAGCTCTCACGATCCACCAAGTACATAGCGGGACAAGCCACCTCGTGCACAGCCCAGGATGATGTGCACATTTCAGGTGCAAGAGCAGATGATGATCAGAGGGTGAATGTATCTACAACAGCAAATGATACCATGCCCAGCAGACAGAGAAGATCAGACATAAAGCAATCGTGGTACATGTGGTTCACTTCACCCTCAGCTGGGCACTTTGCTGAACAGCTGGGGCAGAACAGACTTCATCTTTCAGATGCTGCAAGAAGGCAGCATCACGTCCTGATGAGGACATGAGGAGTGAAGGATACAGCCAGAATAGGGACAGGTACTGACACAATCTCTGGCACCATGAGGGCCAAACCAGGGTAATGCTGACGAGCACATGCTCACAGGAAGCAAATGATCAAGTCAGCAAGAGGGGACTTCCAACATCTTAGGGAGAAGATTGGTGAACAGTGGCTAGATATCGGTCTATGGACAGAGCAGTGAGAATAGGGCTGCTGGGGAACTGCTGACATCCATAGCAACGGGAGTGAACGTCGGGTCTCCCAGCGTGCCAGACCCAATGCCCATATGCTGACAGATCCCAAAGATGAATGTCTGGAACATGGTGGCACCAGAGAAAGTTGGATTTCTTCCCTACAGCAGAAATGGCAATAGAGATGCAGACAATGCCCAGAAGATGGATGATGTCCAAGATGCAGAATTGGAGAATATTAACCTAAGAGATGCTTTGAAGGCTGGCTTGCTGTAGAAAAAGAAACATACTCACAAAGTAAAGATTTACTTTTTTTTTTTTTTCTCTTAAGTTTGGGATAGAATCGAGGGGTGGAAAAATGTGTCAGTCACTATACCTCTATTTACATCTGTCACACTGTGTTCTTCTGCCAATGAAAGTGGCCTGGAAGCAGTCTTTGAAATTCCAGCTCATACCTTTACTAACACACCCCAGCAGTTACAAACATACCAAAAAAACCACCCCTGCAGGCTACTTTCCTATCTATGACAGAAACCAGCAGAAGATTACTCCCAGTACAGTTTAAGAGAAGAATAGGACCATTTGGCCACACAAGAAGTTATTTCTAGTCATGGGCTTCCTGAGATTGCTCTATGCCCTGAAGCTAGTGGGATTTTATCCCCCAAAAAGGAAAGAGAGAATAAAAGTCACAACCTCTGATTACCCTCTTTTTTCCCTCCTCTAATCCTATTTAAGATATAAGCTGACTCATTCTCCATGATGGTCTGTGAAACTCTCACGAATAATATTACTCTGCAGTAAATCCATTCCCTGCACACACCTAACACCTCTGTTACCCTTTTTAAAATGCGTCACCTTTCAGGTTCACTGAGTCCTCATGCAGTAAAGGAGCAAGCAGCACCTGAAGGAGCACCACTATAGACTTCAGTGTTTTCTGCTTTTCTATTATGCTCCCTTTTCTGAATGTCTCCCTGTAAACTCAGTCATCACAGGGGGCTTCAGCACAGCAGTCTCTCCTTCTCTCGGTCATATCTGTCCTTCAATTCCCAACCTACACCCTTTCTCCCGTATCCAGTTTTTTGAAACGAGATCCCTTGGATATTTCAGGCAAAGCTGCCTCCTAACAGTGCGTACTGGCACCGCACAAACTTCTGGAGAAAGCAGCTCTGCAGAGAGTGCTTTATCATCAGGCCCTTTAACTAGACATTTAACTCTGACTCTGACAAATGGCTCCCTGTGAAGTTGTGCAGAGTGTCTGCATCCAAGACGCTGAGCAGTCCCCAGTGCTAACTAACCGCCCACAGGGGTTTCTCTGGTTTACGTGGGCTCCATCAGGAGAGCTCTCGCCAGGAGCCTGTCACTCTTGCTACGTTGCCAGCAGATGGAATAGTCTTTGGTGTCTGCCAGGCAACTCTGCCACACAATGGTATCTTTCTTTGGGAGCAAGTTCATTTGCTCTGTTTCAGTGTTGTGCTGCAGCAGGGCAGAGCAAAGTGGAAAGCAACTCCACTTGAATTTCATTCCTACTTGTTCATGCCTCTCATTTTTTTTTTTCCTGGGACACTGATTCCTGGATTTGTTATTTTGCAAGGACATCAGGCCTGCTTGAGAGAGGCTGCTGCTGTGTTCCCCAGGTAGCGTTAAGACTTTTTTCCCTTTAATTTGATTCCTCTTTTCTCAGACATAAATCAAAACATTCTAATTCCTTTCCAGAGCTTTTTCCTCCACTGCTTTTAGCCTATATTTTAAATCACATTTTAAAGTGTTTATTATCACAACTGTAAATCTTGCTTTTAAGACTGGAAGGCTGAATGTTATGCCAACAAGCCCTACCCAGAGTAGGGGGAGTTTTGGAAATACCAGGCATGGTAAACTCCATAAGGTAAACTGAGGCAGAAAAGGAGCCTGCAGTCAGGTTGGTGAATACTCAGCATGCTCTGCCATTGTGCTGCCTTGTGGACCATCCTTATCTGGGCACTGCCAAATTCCTGCTCTGGGGACTATGTAATGCAGCTAAGCTATATGAAGGTGATTGGCAGGATCAAAACACCAAAGAAACACTTTCACAGTGGATGGTGATTATTTTCCTCTACTAATTTCTGCCTTTGCAGTCTGTTTGCTTTGAGGTCTGTGGGGTCATGGCAGTGTCCAGTTTTTACTGAGACTCTCAGACGCTGTGGGACAGCACACTGTCTCTCCAGCACCTCTTACAGAGAATGGGACCCCACGGTGCAACCCCTCTGAGCTCTGAAAATAGCTCTGAACTTTCCCAGCCTCTGCTTGTGTTCCTTGGAGCTTCAGCCCTGATGGATGAGTCAGCGCTTTCAGGATGACGTTGCCCCTGAAATCAGACCCAGGCTTTGCAAAGAGAAAACCAAAGATCCTCCTGTACTCCCTTGCTCCACAGGAAACATCTAAACAAAGTAAAGTGTAACACACTTCCTCTCCCCATGCTGATTACTCACCTCTCTGGGGAATCCCAGAGTTGAGTGGGGATCAAATCTCCTCTTTCCAAATCCTCCAGCTGCATCTTCTCTAGTAACGAAAGAAAGTTGGACTCATTCAAGAGCAGACTTTGGAGTCAGAACAGCAGCTGGGAAATAATACAGTCCTGACGATGATGTTCTAAACCAGAGTGGGCTCCAGCACCTCTTCCTTCTTCACAGCAAGCCACTGGAAGAGGAGGCTCCATCCAAAAGACTGGTTTGTCACCAGAAAACCCTTCCCGGCTTCCTCAACAGTCTGATTGTCACAAGCTCTTGCTGCACTCCATGTGCCTCTGTGAAAGGGATGAAGTATAGTGACTGCTGCAAATGCAGACCTCTTCTCAGTTAGTCGCACATTCATATCACTGGGATATTACTGACACACAGTCAGCGTGTTTCAATTCATCTTTTGCGATTCAGTCTGAACACTGAATAGCAGGATAACAAAACAACCCCTTTAAATGCAATGATCTTTTGAGAAAATTATTTGCTTTGCAGTTTTGCTTAAAAAATAAAAGGCTAGCAAAAGGGCACTCTGTCTATAAGTCAGTTGCCTGATGCTTTCACAACCCTTTCAAGTCCAGTGTAATTAAACCTGTTGCCAGGTTTTCAGTGTTGAAATATTTATTCTTGCCCCTTACTGGGACATAAGCGTCTTTGCACCGTTCTGAATCCAGATGTTGAGATGCCTTCCTTGGCTCTTGAAGTGAGCAAAAATCTTTTGAGTTGCTGTTAGGAAGGTAGCTATGATGTCGTATTCCTGAAGGCTGGAAATGCTCACTCCTTACCCTCTAAAGCTCTTATCCTTGTTTGGCCGATATTTGTGTCCATCTTTCTTAAGCAGTTTTAAAATCAAGTTGTTATTTAACTATCACTTCACAGGTGGCAGAGACTGCAGAGTCCTGCTCTCTGGTCTCCAAAGCTTCTACTTTCTATTACACGTCATTTTGTTGCATCCGTAGATCCCAAACATTTTGCAGTAGAAGGCCAGAGTCCCAAGGTCTAGTAAATCAGAATTTTTCCCAAGATCACAGTGCAGCAGGGGAAGGAAGAAGCCTCTGAAGAATGTTTCCTAACCCCTTTCCTAATGCCTGATCCATTCAGTATGCAGAAGGATAGAGCAATAACCAAAGCTGTGATATAAAGTGTCGTTACAGAGGTAATATTTGTAACATCTAAAAAACATTTCCCCTCAAGCTGTATGGGAAGGTCGGTGTCGGGTTAGAGCTTTCTGTGTCATTGCCTGTTGCCAGTGCAGTGTGGGAACGGTATTAGGGAGTCAGTCTAGGGGAACGGGCAGGAAATGGGACCTGGGGACACATGACGACCTCTCATCCTACAGTTCTCCTCGATTTCGGGGAAGCTGCGTTCAATGCTGGTGAGTCACAGGCAGCTGGACGGTGTGAGTTTGGCTCCACCTATGGGAACCAGTAAAATACTACAATAACCCCAGAAACGCGTCGATGTCTGATCCGGTCCTTTCAGACCAGAAGACTACGGCCAGCCTTCAACTTTTCTCATAAACTGAAACGTACCTTCATCACCGCACTTTTGAACCGACGAGTTTGTAAACTGTTGTTGGCTGTGGTAAACACTTGTCTACCCACGTGGATCACAGCTTGGAAGCCACAGCCTTCAGTTAATAATTTATGTATTCTTTGACAGAAGACATTGTAATAATGAAGCCTGAACCCTGCTACTAGCCCACGCACTTTGTACATGCACTTAACCACTTCCCCAAAAACCTTCCTTGTCGGAAATTCTTGTGCTTGGTGTTTGCCAAGAGGACATAGTATTTTAAAGATTTCAGTTGCTTTTGCTCTCTTTTTCCTATACTTTAGAGCGCCTGAGCATGAAAAATCCTCTTTTCTTGAGAACGACAGGTAGGAAGGTAGATTGCTTGCTCCACAAAGCTTACCTTACTAGAAATACAGCTGAGAACTGAGTAGAAACTGAAACTGTTGACCCAGTTCAAAACAGAAAATCTTTAGTAAGATAGATAGGAAACTGGGTGTCTCTACGCTTTGCATGCAGCCACTGAATGGCCTCTGTAAGATATTTATGACATCTCCCAACTGCTTTCTCAAGAGGCACTTGTACCGTGGGGATTATAGGACAGCAGCCAGCCTCTGATGTGCAGGACATGGACACCATGCAAAGCATGGGGTTCAATTAAAAAAGTGCAAGTGACTGGCCTCTTTGATGGCAGCGAATCATGCCTGGCACTTCCTCTGGTCGTTTCTTACTCCTCCTTGTCAGGACTCGGTTAAACAAGGCCAAGAACATACCGTCTCCTCCTGGCTTTACAACACAACCCCAAAGACAACCACTGCCTTTAAACCTCTCACAAGGGCTCCTAACACAGCAGTACTACCCTGGGTGGCTGCAGTAGCTGCCTGCCCAGAGCAGGACCATGTGCAAAAGGGTGTCTTCATGCCCCTCTGCTCTCCATCTGGAGCCCAGTCTTCAGCATCTACAGCCCACTAGTCCTTCCGTGTATGCAAATACACATGCCTGAACCCCAGTATCTGCTTCCACACCCTCCTGTTCCTTTCCCTGCTCACACCTCTTAGGCACACCCTCCCCATCAACCTCTGCCCTGCCGCCTGAGAGGGAAGCATAGGCTCTGCCTTGAGGCCATACACAGAAGATGAGCTGATCAAGTGACTGACAGTGCTTGGTCTGCTGGAAGAGCTCATCCAGCCTCCATGCAGGCAATTATGGCCCAGCAGAAACCATCTATGTGCAAGTGCTTGCCAGAGCTGCTGGCAGAGAGGCGCCACGGCAGCCGATTTACAGGCCCTGCCTGAGCCCAGGGCTGGCATTCACCCCTGTTTGGCCAAGTGCCTCTGGGAGTTTTCCCAGGGCCCTGCAAAGACCCAGTACACTCTCACCTGTGCACACACACACACACACACACGAGCATCTGCTGCTGTGGCCTGTGAAAACCACTAGAAAACCTGGGACCTCACTGAGCTGCTAAGACGCGTATAACTAGTCAGAAGCCAAGTCAGCATAATTTATTACTTTCAAAAAAATTAAGCTGGAATAGTTAGCTGTGCCAACCAGGTTCTTTCCCCATCAGGAGATGATTTGTCCATCAGCCTAATGCCGAGACAACAGACATTACTAGGCATGTTCTGAGTTGTTGGGTTATTAAGTTTTCTCTGACAGCTTATGGTTTTAAACAGAATCATCATTAGAAGGCTGAAGGCCATCCAGCCTTTAAGGTTAAGCTCAGCATTTTTTGGACCCATTTTAAAAACTTCATCTTTAAAAACACTCTTACGGATACCTTTTAGTTTTGTTCTCTTTTGATGTCTTTCCCCCATTCTTCCTGCTTTTCTTTAAAGGGAAAGGAATCCAAATGCAGAACAGTGTAACGCTAAGTCAGTGACGACTAAGACATCAGGTAAGGAAAATCAAGTACTTCTGTACAAGATTCCAAGCTTAGTTGCTCATGGTATGCACCCAAAAGTAACTTGATTCTGTAATTATGCAGCTGAGTTCGGAATTAGTCTGTGCTTAAGAATTAGTCCCACCGTAACCAGACTGAATTCTGCTGTATTCTGTTATACCTCACTGGTGTTTTCTTCGTTCAGTGTAAAACTTCATCTAACACTGAATCAAATGGAAGTTGTACAATATACTTGATCTGCTGCCTTTACCAATACTGAAGACTCTTCTTATGCATCTGTTAATAAAATGTCAATTTAGTTCATTCATTCTAAGTCTTAAGGAAACTAAAAACTCCTGACAATAACAAAGACGCCTTCTGAAACTAAAACAAAAAATACAGCTTGCATGCAGTAAGTGTTCTTCACTTTTCATTATTCCTGCT
>NW_010406573.1:322-1910 GCF_000710305.1 Buceros rhinoceros silvestris | reverse complement strand
GCAAGCTTTTATGAGTAAGCAGATTTCTTGCTTTCTGTTTTTCCCTACTGTATCTTTATCAAGGTCTGTCAATACCTTTGGAATTTTAGAAAAATGTAGTAGTAGATACTGAAAACAACCAGTAATATGTAGAGAACAATTATCAGTAGAGACATTAGCAAACCAGTGAAACCCGAGCACAGAAATGAAGGGAAAGGCTTCCACCTCTTAGACGTTCGTCTGTCTGAAGGAAGAAGGTACAGTCTGGTGAGCAGGATTCTGGCGTGTGAATTGAAAATAGACACAGCTGTGAGATTTGCCATCAGTTTGCAGTATGCTCTTCTTCACACCATCTCTCCGCCTGCATGTACACAGGTTAACAGGTCTCCTAAGCAAATGATTTCAAGAACAGCCCTGCACCACTCTTTTCAAAAGCAGCACTGTAAAACGGAAGGAAAGACACCCGTGCTTTCTCATCCATTTGGAGCACTTCTTCTCAGATCCCTAAAGAGCTGTTCTTAGAAAACATGGGAGAAAAGGAAGGTAAATATTCGTGACTTGTCATTAAAGCTAAAATTCCCAGAATTACCATCACCCATGGGAAGGTTTCACGTTTTTGACTTTACTCTTTCACTAACTACCTCTGGAGGGCCAGCTCTGTCAGAGAGCATGGAGAAGAACTACATTACACCAAGATTTATGTGCATAGCAAAAGCTGAACAGATTCCCTGGGAATGAAAAGCAAAGAGCTGTAAATGTCAGGATTAGCAGCTAGGATGACACAGTGACCAACTGGCAGTAACTGGCTGTTTGGTTCTTCTTAACATTCTTGTATCATCAAGCTTCTTATCATGAATTTCATAGGTTAATTGTACGTAGCACATTTTTTCCTAATTACTTCACATACATTGCTTTGCAGTTATATCACGTCCTCTAGTTCTTTGACTACACGAGGATAAAGAAAGGCCAAACTTGCCGCTTTATACCATTTATTATTTTACACCTTCCTTATGTCCCCTTTTCTTGGTTTTGAAAGGTAATCTTTATTTTTTTTCAACTTTGCAGCCTGCAACAATCCTTCACTAGAGCATTGTTACAGCCTCTGTCATGATTCATGTCTGTAATGTCCTTTTAAGATACAATAAGCAGGGGTGAGAACAATGATGCAGGTAGACATTCACCAACTATTTATAACAATATTATAATGGTCTAACTATGATCCTCTGTCCTTCTCTTTATGTGTGACATCATTCCTCTATTTTATCAACAATCTCACCCTAGTAAACCAAAGTTTTGATTGTGGGCATTTCAGCCATTTGTGATTTTATTCCCTCAGCTTCATATTAAACAAAGAAAACACATATTTTTCCAAAAAAAAAAAGCAGATCCACCGGTCAGACACGTGGAGGTTTCCGCCACTGGTGGTCACAGGTCAGGCAACGATGGCAACATGGCACCTGGCCTCTTCCTGCCACCTCTGGCAGGGGCTTCCGACTGCCCCAGGGCTGGGCATCCACCCAGGCCCATCCCCGGGATTAAGGGTGGGCGATGTTGAGCAAGCCTGGCCAGGGAGAGGGCCTCTGCGCCATCCGAGGGGCTGAGGGACCCG
>NW_010406573.1:0-216 GCF_000710305.1 Buceros rhinoceros silvestris | reverse complement strand
CGCCGGGAGTTGTGGGCCCCCTCCTGCCACCCGCCCCAGCCAGGCCTTTCCCCCAGCACCTTTTCGAAAAACGCCCCCTTCAAAATAATAAAGACACAAACTCAACAAAAGGTACGCTCCGGCCTGCCCCACGGCTGACCCGCCGTCCTCCCCTACACAGAGGCCATGAGGCCACCGCTGACCCCTTACGGGCGGCGCCGAGCCCCTTCCCGCCCC
>NW_010406572.1:758-2115 GCF_000710305.1 Buceros rhinoceros silvestris | reverse complement strand
CGCGGCCTTTTGCTGCCAAGGGCAGGTGAGTGTCACCGCCGCCGAGGGACGGTGCCGGGGCGCCGCTTCTCCCCGCGGGGTGGCGGGGAGCCGGGCTGCCTTTGCGCTCTCTGATCGAGCCCCTACGGTGCTGTCACAGCCGCCGGCCCGCGGGCCTCCCTTACCTCACCGCGGCGCCCTCGGAGTAGAGCTGGGAGCGGGAGCTGCAGGGCAGCGTACGAAAGGCAGCTGACTAAAGCAACAGTTTGCGGCAGAAACGGTCGGTTTGCTGCCTTCGTTCTCCTTAGGGCTCCTTAGTGGCTCAGGCTACCGGTGTAGCTGTACGGTGTAGATTCTCTCTCTGGAACGGTCAAAATCTCAGCAAATGAAATGCTGCCCTGTAGACTTGAAGTTTAGGTTCTCTCTATGTCTTCTTAGGTTACCTTGATATTTTGGCCATGGTCTATAAGCATGCTGAAGTACCGAAATTGTATTTAGAGCTTGTATTTGGGCCTTTTTGGCCTAAACAGAACTGAATTTTAGTTAAATTGATTTAGCATGAGCTTCTCTGTTGAGCTCATGAGAGACAGCAAACAAATGTTTTTGGTTGATAAAGGCGAGGAAAGAACTGAACATATTTTTAATTGGAGCAATATGTCTTCTCAAGAAAAAGATGTTTCTGGTTTACTCTGGCTATTTGAGGTGTAATTCAAACAACTGTCCATAAACTGCTTCAAATATGGATTGTGAAAGTAAACTTCCAATGACAAATAGATTCTGGTTAGTGAAGAAGATGAAATCTACAGGAAAGAATCCCTGTACCAGTCTGCGTTACACAGGAGCACAGAGCTTTAGCCAGTGGTCTTCAGTCTGGAGGTGTTAACGCAGGCTGTGAAAGCTGTGTGGCTCTGTTAAGTTACATTGTCCTGAGTTACCAGATGTTGTGTTTTGATAGGGCTCCACACCATGTGGAAGATCCTGCACTGGCTGTGAATCAGTGTGAGGATCTCTGACCTGCTTTGAGATTTGTGGATACTCTTCAACTTCAACTGTTTTTTATAATAAAGTAGTAATTGGGCACACAGCCGTAGATGGTGATAATTTGTGCCAGCTTTTGTACAGTTATGGAACAAGAAAAGATATACACCATGCAGTGTAAGACAAGCAGTAACGGGGGAGTATACAGAAAGGTGAGAGAAAATGCAAAACAGTGACTGGATGTTGTTTGTTCGGCTTTTCATGATGCTATCACTGTCACACTGTCAGTGAGAGTTTTTGCAGAAATAACAGCAAAAAACCCACAAAGTAGCTGAAAGATGTGTATTTTCAGATTAACTTTGTTCTTACGTGGGTTGATCTGTTTAATAGTGCTCTGTTA
>NW_010406572.1:0-603 GCF_000710305.1 Buceros rhinoceros silvestris | reverse complement strand
CAGCAGGTGCTCACAGTCAACTGAAATCTCATTGCTTTTAATTTTTATATTGTAAGCACTGAAATGTGTTCTCTCCTAAAAGTAACATAGTGTTAATTCTGTAAGTATGAGTATTGTGTAATTTATTTTTCTTTACAAACCTTTACAATAAAGAAATGTAAACAAAGTACCGAAGGAGTATGGGTCATCAGGCTTTCTCTTCCACTGTTTCAGCATACCACGTAGCTTTTTTGCATACTGTTGGTTACAAAGAAGCCAGTCATTTTCCTGTGAGTCTGCTTCTCCTGAGAAATAAATTAAATAACAAACCCCTAGTTATGAGAGTGCTGTAAGAATGAAAGTAACATCTTGAAGAACAAGATCATCCAACTGTCTCCTTCAGTGTTATCCTTTATGCTTGCACGTGTACTGAGCTTGGTTAATCTCCTTTCTTCAGGCACCCATTACATAGCTACAGGCTTTATTCTGTACAGAGCACTCAGCATGCACTACTGATTTCATTTGGAGGTTTGTTCTGTTGTTGTGCTTTAAAGAAAAAAAGCAACCCCACCTCCAAGAGTTTTGAATGTAAAAACCTGGAGTACGGGCTCTATGTTTGTGTAG
>NW_010406571.1:40337-42421 GCF_000710305.1 Buceros rhinoceros silvestris | reverse complement strand
GGTGGTTTTTTGAAGAACAGATGCTTAGGCATAACAATACCGGAGAAGCTCCTTCACAAAAAGCATAAGCACATTTAACTTAAATGGCTACTGAAAGACACAATCCCACTTCTCCTTGCACTTCAGTTCCTCCAGTATGTTGGCTCTACAGACAAGTCACTATCTAGCAAGTGAAGCAACCTGCCAGACTCTTGATTTCAGACAGATCAATGAGATAATCCAATTTACCCTGTGACTTCACAATCACTAGAAGCAATAGGAATAAAGAAACAATGAAGCTGGAGTTGCAGGGAGGGCCCAATGCCCCATTCAGAAGCAAAGTCATAGATGAGCACAAACTCGTCAAGAATCATATTTTTAGGTGTTGTAATGATTCAGTGCACTTTCTACTACAAGTCTCTCTACTCTCCTGCCATTCTCCCTCAGGACAGCTTTTCACTGTTTCAGTGTGACATGGTTTCGTCATAGAAGACATTTTACAGCAATCCTGGCTTAAAGTATTACCCCCCAACACACTTGCACACCCTTGTCTGATTATTCCTACCCCTGATTCAGCTCAAGCTGTTGACCTGTTTCGCGTTCCATCCTCAAACAGCTAAAGCAGCAGACCAGATTTAAAGACAGTTGCAAAGATTTTTTCAAGGCTACGTAGTCCAATCTGCATTTTACAACACAACCAAAGCAAGACTACTTTTTACTAATTCTGTCCTCTGACTATCACCTATGCACACATCCCACAGAGCACACATCCCCCCCCCGCAAGTGATCCCAACACAGCATCTAAAAAGTCACCTCATTTTGTTGTATTATTTCTCATACAGGACAGTACTCTGAGCCTGCTTGCTGTGAAGCCAAAGAAATATTTGTACCAGCATAGTGCAAGAAGTACCACAGAAGCAGGGCAGTGCTATTTTTGGCAACGATATGATCTGAAATGCACGTCAGCACACAACCTCAAGCCAAATCAGTTCCCTGATCTGGTTCATCCCACATTGTGCATTACAGAGTTATGCTGGAAGAACAAAGAAGGAAGTATCTTCTCTCAGGAACAAGTTACAAAGAATAGATTAATACTTTAGACTCGTATAACTGAGCATGCTGTATCTTGAAATCAAAAGTTTAATATTTCATATCTGGCCGGTGGCTCAGTTGGCATAAGTTCAAGTAGGCAGGCTGTATCCTTTTTTCGTCTCTCAGATTCTCTTAGTGTTTGAAAAAATCAATTTCAATATACAAGAAACTAAAGAAACAGTGAGGAATTAAGATCTAGGCTAATACAGAACGCATTTTTAAGACAACAATTTTGTATTCAGTGTATGATATGAAATTGAAGAAAGAGAAATTTAAAAAAAACCAGAAAGCTATACTGCCATAGAAGTTACAGGGTAAGCAGCTACCAAGCCCAGGGCAAAGTGAACACAAAAAGAGGAAATAAGGAAAGTGTAGTTGTCCAAGATAGCAGTCCGTTCAGGGCACTGCAATTCAGACTCTACCCTACAGTACTGAACTTTAATGTATTAGTAACTACCAACTGCATTAATATATTAGTATTCATTGGGATGGCATTTTAATTTAATAAGCTTGTTTAATTTTAGATTGAAATATTGAGCTGAAATATCAGCTCTTTCTTGCTCCTGAGCAACATAAAGAATTTTGTCTGAAAAATATAGAGAAAGTATTTGGATTCCTGAGTGGTATTTAAATGGCTAAATTTCAGTAACTTTATTCTTTCCTGAAGAAAACATTGCATATACTTCCTACAAATAAGAAAATCCCCTTTTTGTATTTTGAATGAGTAGTTATTGGCTATTTTGTGTCATGTCAATAGCAATATCAATCATGAAATGGACATTATCAACTGAGCTGTTCACTTCATTTCTTTTTTTTTTCTTCTAAAACATTTGAGGTTTTTTTCCAAAGAACAGTAGCACCTAGTTTACACATGCATATATATTTTTAAAAGTAATTTTATAGCTAAGCATTAAAAACAAAATTATTAAATATCGTTATATTAGTTCCATACTATCAAATATAGTATGGAATGAGATATAGTGTGTGTATATATATTATATATAGCATATTAT
>NW_010406571.1:9790-39833 GCF_000710305.1 Buceros rhinoceros silvestris | reverse complement strand
CCCACCCCCTCCCCCCCCCAACATTTCTAAGTATAGTGACAATCTCATCGGGGTTTACTAGTAGCAGCGCAAACTCAGTGCGAACCTGGGAAATCTGACTGAAAACACAAGCAAGCCCTTTATTTGGCAGCGCTCAAGAACCTGGGGACGAACGGCCAAGGGGCGGTGGACATGCAGGCAGCACAATCAACCGGCAGAGAGCCGGATCGAAGCGCGCTGCACAGCCAAATCGACACTCGACAGCTGAGGGACTATTTTTTGCAATGGTTGACTAAATATGGTCAGGGAAGAAAGAGGCACAAGAGAGCCTGTTTGCCTGGGAGTGCGTGTTTCAAATGCTTAGCTGCCTATAAAGCTGTAACAGTTGTGCTCGTGCCCTCTAAATGGGAAATACGGTTAGTGTCTCCTGTAGTGTGCGTGCAGGAGCCCTGCCCTCGCCAGCAGATTTGACCTCTGAAGATGGAAAGTAGCTTCAACACAGACCTGCCTACAGTTAAGCCTGGAAACATAACCTCAAGGAAGAAAAGATGCAGTGCAATATCTAAGGAACTAGAAGAAACCAATATTTGCCGGGGGAGGGGGGAGATGATCGTGCTTTTTTTAATGCCCTTTTGTTTTGGTTTTTTTTTGGAAGCGACTCCAACTTTTGGGGGCTTGGTTTCGGTTTTTTGTTGGGTTTTTATTTTTCTTTCTGCCTGTGATTATTTTCATCTGACAGTGGGCTAAGTTCACCTTCCCTTGGCTTCCTAGCATCTATCCTTGGAGTCTTAACTTTCAGTCCAGCAGACATAAGGTATAATTTCTATACAACATCATCCATATTTTAGCATTCCAAGAAAGGCAGCAGGTGCTAATGAGGCACCCATCTTCATGCTTCTTTTTTTTGCTTTTAAGTTTTATCTATTTAAGGTGGTGAAGTACTGTATGCACCGACATTCGCACCCCCTTGCCTTCCCCTCCCATGTAATGAAGAGCTGATTCAGCGAATAGAGTGAGAGAGCACTCAGGATGAGATGGCTGCTGCTGATGTGTCTCTAGGTCACTACCTCTCTTCCAACTGCAAATGCTGCATGATACTAAGCTTACAGGTAATAGAACATCAGGAGACCTACATTATTCTGCACGTTTAAAGGATGCCTATGACTTTCTGCATGTCTATCTTATTTACTAGAATGTTTTTTTATTGTTATATTAATCCCTCTACTCTGGGAACAGCTTAATTTTGAGTGTGTTAAAGTATCAAGCATTTGTAGTGTAAAGAACAGGCTGAAAGAAAACAACATTAGTCCAAATTTTATAGCAAAATAAAAAAAAACATCACTTGCTTGGTAGGCAGAATTCTTTTTAAAGAATATAAACTCAAAAATTGCAGTGAACTATATGATTATCTTCCTACGCACAACTAAAAAAATTACCAACTTTAAAAAAAAATCTAATAAAGTGTTGTAGTGCAATGCTGCATTCTCAAGCAGATCTAAGCAAAATTTTCAAGGTGCTTTATCTCAGATGTACATGAAAACATAAAAACCAGAATGTGACTGCTGTGACTCTAATGCTGCATTGCTGTTTCTCTTTGTACTACTGTGCTAGCTACTGCTACACTCTGATTTGCTCTCTATTAGCTGCACCAGGTTTTTGTAATGAGCTGCAGAAATTCTTACTTCCTTTGCTCTCTGCTTTCCTTATGACTATTGCATTTACTAATTGTTAAGCTTATTTCATATTTACCTTCTAATACTGTAAAGACAGAGCTTACTCTTTACTGTAACCCAAACAACTTCTGAAATACACAATAAACAACCATAAGCTATATCTGACAGTCCCTTAGAAGTCAAACCCATACAGTACATCAAATGTTTCACTACCATTCCAAACCAAGGCACACAGAATCCGACAAAACAAGATTAAATTTGGGGTTTGCTTCTTTGAGGGTTGTTTGTTTTAGTTGCCCTAAATATTTCAAGCGTAGACAAGATTTTGACTGAAGCAGGTGAGTGCCAGTTTTAAAAAAATGAGAAAAACCTATTGCAGAAATGTTTAATAGGTATTAGCTTTCACATGTGACTTTTGGCCTAACAACCCAAATCCTGACACATCAGTTAGAGGTTGTTTTCTTAATTCAATGTCATCATCTTTATGATAAGCAGGATCACTGGTGACATGTACTGTCACTATTTTTCTTTTAAACCACTCTGAACTACAGCATAAATAAGTATAAACATGGAAGGGGTTTGCAGAATCCTATATGAGATGCAGAAAGCATGGTAGTGGGATCGGGGAGGGTAGGAAAATAAGTTTATAACTGCCAAATTAGATGAGTCTGTATTTCCCTTCAGGACACTAGATGCAAACTGTACTCCAGCACGGAAATCTGCTGGAAGACCTGCAAGGAAGATGAAATTTTTACAGTGGAATACAACTACGAATTCCAAGAAAACATGCTGCAAAGCTACCAGGGATTCAACTCTCCACTCAAACATGGTCAGTCAGAACAAACAGCAAGAAGCTGCAGAAATCTGGAAAAGCACTTCTAATATCAATGCCAGCCCAGAAAAATGAGCTGTAACTGTCTTTAAGCCACTGTGCAGGTAAATTGCATTGCAAAGTTCAGTTAGAACAGTAAGTTTATTTTCTACCATCAGTGAATCATAATATTGTTCTTCCAAAGAACTGTCAGCCTGAATTTTATCTAATGACAGCAATGGAAAGCAGCAAAATACTTTCAGGTATATCTGACAGGTAGCGGAGCAACTCTGTGTGTACCTGCTCAGAGTACATACTTCTTTATGTACCCATATGAACATACAATGCTATGGAATGTAAAGAAGTATGTATTTTTGGCAGGCATGGAACGACCAGTAAAAGGAAACTAAACAGCTGTTGGAAGAAACAGGTTTCCCTCTTGTTTGAATGCTATTCATATGACAAATTAGCTTGCTAGGGGTCATTTGGTATTGCCAAAATAACTTGTACTTGTCAGCAAGAAATCAAAAAAACATTGCATTTAATGACTATAAAAGTAGGTGGGAAGACTTGTTAACAGCTGATAAGCAGAACGTTCGTTGTAAACAAAGAATTCAAAACAAGGCTGGAAATGAACCCTTGAAATGTAGCATAATTGCAAAATTTATCATTACCTCATCATTTAATAGATCCTAAACTAATCTTAAAAGCCCAATTAACTAAACATATCTCATTAAAAACAAGCCATTGTTCTATTAATCACAGCAGTTCTGTGTACTTCAGATGGTAGTATTTAAATTTACGGCTACCACAGAATATTTAATCTACACACTACAACTAAGACACAAGTAGAATCAGCTGAGAAATTAAGGCTGTGATTTAGAGAAAAGAATAGCCGAAATAATTGAATATAGTAACTTCTGCAATTCAGTATGAGACTTAAGTTAGAATTTTCTCCAAAGCAGTACTTACTGTGCTCATGGAGCTCTTTGATATAAAATGCAGTGTCATGTTTATGCACAGAAAGTGAAAATACAGAGATTTCTAGGCCACAGTTGCTAGTCAGTGGCATAAAGTTATTGACAGATTCCTAAACATAATCACAAATGACAACTACAACCTAAAAGGTAAGTTTCTTAAATATTATTTTCAAATAGGCTGAATTTATTTCGAATTCAAACTTAAGAAAATTGGCTATGAAAATTACTTTGTAGCATCCAGAAAATTCTAAGAACTACATAAGAAAAATCCTACAACAGTTTCAAGTTCCAGAAAACCTGGTATTAACTAAAATATACCAGCACATACAACACTCAACATCAAGTTCAGAAACAAGATAAAACAGGAGGGATGACCTCCTGGCTCATCAATTCAGACATTCCTATTCATGACAGCAGTCTTCTAAAAGCAGTTATTAAATAGGATACAGCCTGATGAGCAGGCATATTTGGCCCAGATTAAAGTTTCTAACTTACAAAAACGCTTAGGAGAAAAAAAAACGGCAATGCAAGATTTTTACATGGAGAATTCTTTTTTTAAATACTGACATAATTCTCAAATAGCTAATACTATACATAGCCTGCTATTTTTATTACCTGATACTACAGTATAACACAGTCAAGAAGGAACATCTTATCAGAAATATTTTAAGTAAAATACAAGTATTTGTTTTAAAGCTGTTTCTCTTATGATCAGAAATTTTGTCATGAAGTATCTTAACATCTAAATAAAAACCTGTTTTACAGTGGGAACAAATCAAATTGTATTAGCTTTTCTAAATGGAGCAATGCTACTGAACTTGATCGTACCCACAGAAGCAATTTGGTATTATCAACAGCTTTACAGAGACTTAATTGCTAAGCATTCACTTCTTTTCCTTAAGAGTTCCTGTCCCCACCACCGATTAATCTGGCTTCCACTGTATAATGAGACTAACTTTTTAACAGCTTAAATTTATTTTGAAAGGGTTTTGGCAACAATCCATCATGTTGTGTTCTTTCTGGTCTTCTTTGTATAACTCTGCAATGCTATTCCGAAACAAAATGACAGTTCAGAGTGATACAAAAGTTAAAATTATATGTTGATATTGCTTCCTGCTAGTTCATACTAACTATCTCTAAGAATACATATCCAGTCACTCTAAATGTCACATCCATCACTTAGATCAGCTGTTCAACTTTAACTGAGCACACGCTGAACTTTGGGCATCTGCTGACACAGTTATAACTCAAACATTTCAACTGTGTGACTGACAGGGATAACAGATGCTGACATTATCAAATGCTACACGGCTTTTTTTCCACAGCCGTTTTTTGTCCCGATATGGCCAGTACATGAAACGGGCATTGCCATCCAAAGGCACACTTGAGCAGCTGTATCTGTAAAACAGTTCCTGTGTAACTGGTAAAAATAGAAACTAATTTTACAGCCATCTTAATGTTTAAGTCCAAGTGACACACCTGCTATGTTTCTATTAGGATACACAGTGTTGGGAATATATTTACATAAATCTCACCAGCATCAGACTACACAACAAATAGATGTAGACTATACTTGACCTACTCAGTACTAGTGAATGGCTTGAACTAAGCTTGCTCCCTAATTCCCACTGCAGTCTAACCTCAAAAAGAATTCAGCATACAACATAAAAAAAAAAACCAAACCCACAACTACATGAGCATGCACAAATGCATTAAGGACTCCAATTTAGAAGAAATTGAATGGAATCCCAAAGAATTCTTTAAAACTGCATTTTTCTGGCTTTTTTTTTTTTACATATACCATCAGGCTAAAAAAAAAAATCTAAACAGCTATATTATATAATCACTCCTAAAAAAGTTAATACTAACCAGAGATACAGCAATGGAACTGAAAGCACTTGACATTTAAACTTGTGCTAACCAACTACAGCATTAAAACAGCTGCAAAAAGGAATCTGCCAGAAAATGAATGGCGGGGAGCATGGGGAAGAAACCAAAACCTTCTTCCCCTGTAAAGTTTAACATAAAGAGGCAATAGAGTTCTGTATGAGTAGAAATTGTTAGACTACAGTTTCTGTAGTCTTACTGTAGAATTTCATTATCGCAGACAGGGAAAATATGTTAAAATTTTATCTATATTTTCATTTAAGACTCAGAGTACCCCAAGGAAATATTCGAGAAAGGAACAAACTCAGATACTGTACAAGCCTTTCTGGTATACAGCTTTCCATTTTGCTGTCTCCAAATGAGTGAAGGAATTCAAATTTGCACTGACTAGAAACAAAACATGCAACACGGAAGAAAGCCATAGAGTTTTTGTGAACTGTTCATGTACTTAAAAATGCACTCCAATGCTTTGCTAAAGCTGGTAAAATGGAACCAAATCACCTCTTCAATGGATTTGGTCCCCTTCAACCAGCTGTAGCTATGCATTGATCACTACAGGATTTCTAATATTTTTTAAATGGGACATTAAGTCTGTTCAGAGCAATTGTGCGGTCTTCTCTGCCATCGAGTTCTATTACTCTAGGCAGCTTGAAGATGGATGGTAACAAGGAACATAGCAAATCTTGTAGTCCAAAATTTCAAGGTTTTATTTGTAAATAAACAGCTAGTGGTGTTCAATATTCTGTCCACATTCAGTGAAAATTGATCTCTTAAAACATTTATAAAGAAGATAGGTAAACAGTGAAATAAAGACATTTTCCAATGACTTATTGTCTCTTGGATTCTTCCTCAAGCCTGTTGCCCTTTGTTGTAGAACTGACCAAAAAACCCCTCATCTAAAGAAAGCAGTCATGAACACTGCTGACAATCAAGGGAAAATCTGCTTTCTGGGCACCTCTCTTCCTGTGTTTCTCCAACCCTCCCTGCCCCTTGAAACTCCACAGGGTAGGAACTCTATTTGCCATCTTGCACATGCTGGGCATATTATTTACTATTTAAAGACAATAAATAAGTCACTGACCTCAACAGCTACAGGCTAATCTTCTATCTAATTATAGGTCTGCTCATGGTGATTATATTTTCTCCAAATCAATTTGAACAGAAGTCTTCTTTCAAAGAATTTTCTGACATACTACTTCAGTAAGAAGTTTTAGGAATATGGTTGGGTTTGGGGGGGGGTGTTGTTTGTTTTTGTTTTTGGGGGGCATTGTTGGTTTTGGGGGTGGTTTTTTTTGTTAGGGTTTTTGGGGGGTTTTTTTGTTTGTTTTGTTTTTTTTTTTTTTTTTTACACTCAACTTTGACCACTTACTGTCAGAACTTGAAATACAAAATAAAAAAAAAAAATCCCTTTTACTGGTTTAGAAAACAATTGTACAACCCTTGAATTACCTCACAAATTGTCTCTGTGAGGACTTCCAAGACAATAGAGCAAAAAAAGTCTCTGAAACATTCATTAACACCAAGTATAGGCAAGAAACCCCGTCTCTCAAATACATCACTAAAACCAGTTTAAAACTGCACTGCCAACCAGTTCAAACCGTCTGCAAGTCTAAAAACAAGGGGAGATCTACTCAATAAGGCAAACACGGGAGAAAAAGTATAATTTCATGTTAAACCACAATCTCCTGCTTGCTAGAACATAAAGATGACTTACTCCTCGCTACTAGACAGCAACACATGAAATCTGCAATTTACCCCAATATTTTAATTTTTTAATTTAAAGTTCAGCAGAATTTATTGTTCCAAAGAATCAGTCGTATGCATGTGCAAAGTGAGGTCAGCTCTGAAAGCAGCCTTTATTTAAGATGCTCACTGCAGTGTGAATAAAGCTCTATTCACAAGTTACAATGCAAATCTAAAACTAACTGGGGCAATGGATAAAAAAATAGGCCTACACTTCCCAGTCATGTCTTCAGCTCAAAAAACTGAAGTCACAGGTATGTGAATAGATCAAACACAACCAAGAGTTGATTACACGGAAAAAATAACCCATCTGTACAGTGTTTTCAAATTTTACTCTCCTTTCTTCTGTCTAAAAAGATCTCTTTAAATCTGATAAGGCAAAGTCTGCCAAGCTTTGAGATTCACAGTACTTTGAAAAAAGTCCAAAAAAAATGCATTTAATAAGACTGACTCAGTTAAAAATCATGACCAATAAATAAACCATGTATTAAACAAAATCTTAATTTCCCCACACTTCATTTCAAATTTCTTTTTAGCGCCATCTCCCATGCACAAATTTAAAGATACCTACAATATAAACTGAGTAACCTCCAACCCACATTAGCATGACAACCGAAAGTTCTGTTTCTATACCAATTCACAGAGTATGATCAGAAGCAAATTATTAAAAGGAGGAATACTTCACTAATAGTAGGGTGATCTCCAAAGCACACTACACCTTGCCTTCTGAAAAACATTCTCAAATTGTCGTAGAAGATTAAGTGCTGACAAATATCTAAACTATTTGACATAAATAGCTATGTTTCTTATAATATTTATCAAATATTCAAATGGTTAAGAAAGAGTATCAGTATTAAAAACTTCTAATGTCTTTCTCAGCATAGTTTGTGCGTGGGCTTTTTTTTTTCCTTGGAGATCTATCTCCCCACTGCTGGTAAAAGGTCAGAATTCAAGCAAGAAGCAGAATAGGATTTGCACTGAAAATGAAATTGGTTCCAAACACCTAACTGATATCAACTATAAAAAATTCTGTAGAAATCTACTTCACTTTTTGGTATCCACACACTTAATACATGCATTTACTTTATTATAACTAAGGAGATGACTATGGACTTGCAATACTTACATATACAATAAGTATTTTATTTTTATAAACGTAGATATATACACACATATACGTATATGATTATATATTCAATTTTTGTAAGATAACATTTATTTATATACTTACATATTTGACCTTAAGGGGAATTTCGTGCACTATATTCCATATAAAGCACCACAGCCTACAGCCACAAAACTCAAGCTCAGGTGGAGCAGGAAGCTTAGATAAGGAAAGATAGGTCCCTAAGTAAGGTTTCAAGCACAATGTACTATGTGCTGCTTGTGACCCATACCAGCTACAAGCTGAAGTTCAGGTGTTTATTTTTAAGAGTGTTTTAAATAGCTTGTGCTTTGCGCATTTTGCTGATTAGTAACATCTATTGTTATATATCAAATTAAAAAGAAGGTGGCAAATATAAAACCTTTGGTTTCATTCAGAAAGAAGCCAGCGGTAGAACTGCAGAATCAACAATTAAATAAACAACTGTGATAGGTTGGCACAGCTCTCCTTTTCAGGAGAGCTTGCTTTAAACTAACCTATAGTATTTGTATTCCCTGCCATGTGACGTTAAGCAGCATCCCCATTGGTTAAAAGTTTTCGCACCGCTTTCGCTTTGAAAGTTGCGAGACCACGCCGTGAGTTCAGTTCTTTACGCGCTGTCGGTCGCCGCAGAGACCAGCCGTGCCTGCTTGCCTGCCTGCTTGCTTTTCCCGGAGCTGCTGTCTCCTCCCAGAGCTGCCGCTGCTGCTACTGCTCGCTCGAGCCAGTTCGCCTGGGAGCCAGCCCGCGCGCCGTGCCAGACACCCTCGCTGGGGACAGCCGCTGCCACCGCGCGCTTTCACCGCTTTTCACCACTGTGCCGTGGAGGGGAGAGAAACTCCCTCTCATCATCCCGGGGCTGCTTCTCGCTGTTTTCCGCCGGAGCCACCTGCCCACCGAGCCGAGTGCGCCCCAGGGGATGGAAACCCCCCCGCACCGCTTTTGAGAAAGCCGGCTGCCATTTCTCGTCGCTTTCAGAGCCATCACCGCTTCTTCAGCAAAGGTACCACCGCGCTGCCGCGCACCACCGCTGCGGGACTGGACTGCCCACACACCTGCGGAGCCGTTTCTCTGCTAGCTACCTTCTTCGCCGCCGGATTTGTTTTGCCTTTGCTTCTGCTTCAATCCACAATAAAGACTGGTAGGACTTTGTGCAGATTCTGCTTTTACATGCTGTAGCTGGTAATTCGTACTGCCGCGGCATCTCTTTGTCCTGCCATGTGGGAGATCACATGGCCACGCCATCTCGGATCACTGCCGCAGTTCGGGTTTCGCTTTTGCTACCGACCGCAGGTTAACTCTCGCTTTTCCCAAAAACCCTCAATATCTCACTGGTTTTCTTTTGGTATTTAATATATTTCTGTTTGTAGCGTTATTAAAGTTTGTTTCAGTTTTCCAAAAAAGCATTTTAGAGGTCTCACTAATTCTTTTCTCCCTTCCCCTATTTCTGCTGGAATAGGGGAAGGTATTATCGCCACCGGACCTTGGCTCACCTCGGCCAAACCGTTGACAACAACCATCATTAAAATAGTAAAGAAAATAAAACTTAACTCCTAGACAAATCAAATTAAAATGGTTTTTTGGCCAGGCCAGAAAAAAAGGTTTAAAATTTCAAAAATAATTTTCTTTTGGCTTTATTTTCATTAATTTCTTCCCAGGTTGATGTGTAAAATATCTAATGCTGCAAACAAATGAAATACTTCTTCAATGGAGACAAGATTCTCTCTTTTTACATGCTTCAGAAGAGCTCAGATATAACTGCAACCAAAAAAGTAGAAGTCTAACAGCTTTAGATGCAAGTGAAAACCCGTGTATGAGAGGCACCTACATGAGATTCAAATCACTATTATTGGAAATATTTTCTGATTCTTGGAGTAGAAGCTTTTGTACAGGAGCAAGGACTCTGGGAAAAATTGCACTGTGCCTCAAATTCTACCAGCCATTTAACTGTCCGGTCTGAAACACAAATCCGATCCCTCCATGGTAGTTAAAGACTGTAGCTCCTAAAACATTCACCCACAGGAAAACCTTCAGCATCTTTAGGAAGAACTTTTCCCCTCCGCCATACACTTCCCCCACATTTCACAAGAGCCTAAAGAAAGTATCACAGAACAAATACTACCCCATGCAGGTAACTGGAGACAGAAAACAGTACCCCAGCTAATGTTGCTATGTAAATATGGAGAATTCGCATTAAGTAAGTTACCAAATCAGACTTGAAAGAAAGTGTCTCCTGAATGCCAAAAATAAGCTCCTTTCACTAGGTCATTCACCTTTTATGATAACTGTAGAAAATTGTAAACACATGTATTCTTCCTATTAACACTTCCAATCATCATTGTTACTTTGTGAAGTGTGATTCCATTCATATACATATGTGCTTATGTTACTTTTTAACTACCACTCTTGATTTTCTAAGAGACTAACAGATTTTCTTCCAATACATTAATACAGCCTTATTTGTCCAATTTCACTCAACTAAAAAGCAGCAAATTCAGTAATTAAGTTAAACAAGTAAACACAGACAGTTCGTATTTCGTTTAAACTATACAAAATTCTCCACCACAATTAACATGTTGAAGTCTTCCTAGACTGACAGAACATCATTTGTTTAACAAGCAACCAGCAATGCAGCTTGAATTCCATTCAAGTTTTCCAAGTTCTATCTATACAATATAATTTTTGAAAGCTGTCTTAACTGAAGACTGAATGTAGATGTACAGTATGCAGCTAGTGCAAAAAGAATATGCCTTAAAACTAACTTTTTCAAACTGCTATATAAAAGCTGAAACAAATTCCTTCTATACTTACTTTTAAGAAAAAATGGTTCTTATACTGACAAATACAATTTAATCCAATGATTCTAAGATCACTTTATAACTGCACAGTATCTTTAATAATTATTCACAAATATTTAGCTCTTAAAAACTCAAATCCCTTTCCCAATTCCAATATCCGAGAAGAGAAACATTTTTACAAATCCTGTATTAAGATCTTACTTAGCAACTTACTTACCTAACCATTTATTACAGCCATCACTTATTTCCCAGGGATTTAGAGCTACAGGAATACAGCATCAAACTGAACAAAGCAATAGCTTCATCCTAATGGCTTCTTAAATATTAGACAGATACAGATCTAGGCCACACAAAAATTTAAGAAAATACTGCATGCAAGTTTAAGGATCTTGAGAAAGAATACCATAATTCTACCCTCCCAAGCATTTGTTTTCCTTTTACAAATGATCAAATTTAAAGCAAATTTTTACCTAGGGTTTCCTCTTAGTGCAGCATGGTGAAGCGCATTAAATCCATTGTTGTTGGTGATAGTAACATCTGCTCCAGCTTCTAACAATACAGCAAGGATGTCGTCGCGCTTTTTACTTATTGCATCATGAAGTGGAGTGTCACCTTCAGAATCCTAAACCCAGAAACAGCTTACATCAATTTTTACATGTATCCACATTAAAGAAACAGATGCTTAGGTATCACTAGGAAAACTGGCTATGCAGACACAAAACAGCTCTTCAGGATTAAGCACTGCTATACTTCCAAGTTCAGAGCAAGCTACTTTCTGATCTTGCCCTGGGTTTTGCAAACCCTTCAGTGAGTTATCCCACCCAGGGCTCTGATATTCAATGATTACACCACCACCAGAACTCAAGCATGCCTTCCATCTGATAGTACTCAAGACACTGGTGTAGACATCAACTTCTCTATGCCTCATATCCAGATGGAGTTGATGCCCAAGTTACAATTTATAAGTAACGGAATGACAGGAACAAAAATTAATGCAACAGAAAGGAGAGTAGCCAAGCGGGGGAAGACAGGGAATTTTGAGTGATGAAGGCTAAGATTGAGCCAACAATTAACCATGTAAAAGACAATACCAAAAAGACAGTGTGAAATAAAAGCATAAGCAAATCAAAATAAAACACAGTCTAAGTAATAAACTTGTTTTAACTGAAGCAGATCATTTTCCATGAAGCAAAGACCAATACCATAAGCAACAGTAAGCTTTTAAACTTGTTACGGCTGGTACCAGATTAAACAATGTATATAAAAATATTTCAGTGCAAAATTGAACTGACACAGAATTTATATTTTTAGCTTGACATTTTATTTTTCAAATATCCCAAATAAGGGAATAATACTTCTTAATTCTAGAAGCATTTTGTACATTACTTACTCAAGGAACCAAATGGTTGGACTGAGAAGAATGGCCTAGACTAACACTGAGAAAACACATCCAATTAAGTTATTTGTTGCTATATAAGAAAACTCTCTAGATTTACGCTTCCAGTAAAATTCTAACACCAAAAGTCAGGAAATCTTTTGTCACTGACTCAACTGTAAACCAATTAACACAGGAAATAAACATTCTAGCAATACACTAACAGGAAAACAAATTATTACAATCTTTACAATGAGAATCAGAAACTGCCAAATAAGAAGTGCCAGAATATGGAAACATTTGAACCAGTGTGAATCAGTTTGCCAAAACTAAATTATGTAGTTGTTATCATATGTCTTGAATTTACTGTTTAGAGACTAACATGTTTCTGTTTACACAGAGAATTAGCTTGAGCAGCAGAGTGCTGGCTAGTTAAATGCCAGTCATGCCTCAGCCTGACTCCCGTGTTCTCACCCACCAAAGCAATTGCCTATTCACATCTGTGCATCAGAGTTCCTCAAGGATACATGCAGGATCTGAAAGTTCATTATTTCCAATGACAATTATATTTTCAAGATGGAGTTTCACAGGACCATTCCACTGCATTTTTCAATCCAAACAGACTTCTATAATTTCAAGTCAGATACATCCATTATGGCTACCCTATATCATACATCATTATATGATGTTGAGCCCTTATTGGGCTCAACACATCAGACTCCTTATTTTACCTACTGTTTAACAAATACTAAATAGGGTCTGGATGGTTGTTAGCAAGATCAAGAATGCTACCTATAAAGCCAGGTGAAAGCAGATAAACAATCACTATGTTCAAGAATTTCAAGAAAGTTTGCTCAACTTTTTTTTATGTGGATATACAGCTTCAGGAAAATGACTGATTACTGACATGACAAAACAAGCAAAACAAAGAGGTAAATGTGCTATTACTGCATATCTGGATTTGCCTAGGACATTACAGCTTTTTCTTTTCTGTTGCAAACGTCTTCAAAATTACCCAATCTAATCTGTTTTACTAATGCACTGTTCATGCAGAATGTGGATACCTGCTAATTTCCAAGGAGGTTTCTACTCCACCTTCTCAACAGGAGGTTGTACTCATATGTCACAGCTTCTACCACATTCATTTTAGATAAAACTCCCTGTGAAATTATGGTACTTGAGACCAAATGCATGAGGGCTTTTTAGATAAAAGGGTGAACATTATTTAAAAGAGAATCTGGTTCTATCAATAATGGGTCAATTCTAGAAAAGGCTTCTTTTAACACAATATTCTATAGTATCATCAGCCAAAAAGTGCAAAGCTGTGCCTTACAGAAGGAGCAAACAGCTATTCTCTTCAATAGAGAAGGAATTAATCTAGAGAGGAAGTTAACAATTACAGATAACTACAGTCTGTGAAAATACTAATTAATATCAACTGGATAGAATAAATCAGGTGCCTATCTAGCTGTCCTGAAAACAAACAGATTTAATAGCATTTTTATTACAGCTGGTCACACATTCGGGTAGAGGCTGGGACAGGTAACTTCACAAGATCCATTCCTTTCAATCCTATTTTCCATTATTTTACTGACACCTACACACAGCATCTACATACAGCAAATCATAAAATTCAGAAGCTAAAAAGTGAATCTACAATAATATTCACTTTACCTGGAGACTAGGATGGCAGCCAAAGTCCAGTAAAGTCTTCACAACTTGCAGATGACCTTTGTTGACAGCAATATGAAGTGGAGTCTGTCTGCGTTTGTTGCGAGCATTCAAATCTGCGCTGCCTCGGTGCAAAACCTCTATCACAGCACCCTCGTCACCAAAGGCTGCATGATGGACAGCCCTGTCTCCATCTTTGTCCTAAAGTAGAAACATAAATTTAAGCTATTATATTCCACATTTCCTTTGCATCTAAATAAGAAGATTAAACTGAACATTTGTGCATATTTGATTTCTTCAAAGGGAAAGAAAAATTAGACAACCATGACACCATTCAGATTCCTAATTAAAACAATTACTCAAACCACAGCAATAGAAGATGAAGAGTCTGTTCATAAATAAACATACATATTCTATGATATTCTATACCATATACAACTGTTGGTCAAAGACTTTGTATGATGTATTCATCAGAAACTTGAATAGATTCATTTGGGTTTCTACTACAAAACAACCACTGCCAAAAAAACCCCAAACCATCAACAACAAAACAACCACAAACAAAACCCAAAAAACTGTTACTTTCAGTAACCTAGGGTAACCCTTCTTGAAACCCAGGAAGGGATACAGATTCCATATCATGGTCTAAGATAGGAGAATTGCCTTGTTCATACAACTGAGCTAATATTTTTTAGTCTTTATTATACGTCTTAGTTTTTAGTCAGTAAAACTTTTCCAAAGGTATTTTTGGATTTATGCTGATTCACAG
Organism: Buceros rhinoceros silvestris; assembly: GCF_000710305.1. Classification (NCBI taxonomy): domain Eukaryota; kingdom Metazoa; phylum Chordata; class Aves; order Bucerotiformes; family Bucerotidae; genus Buceros; species Buceros rhinoceros. Next base: position 25,003 of record NW_010406571.1, on the reverse strand, counting down.
CATTAAAGCCCTAATTAAATTCAGTTTGTTTCAGTTTCATCCAAACTAAAACTTAAGGTATACGAGTCACAAATTTGTTAGTTTGGGTTATTTTAACATCCAGAGTGGACTGTACTACATGAAACATTTAAAATCATTAATCAAGTTATTTCAACATTAATAACAGTAAACAAAAGCTAAAAGTAAAATGGAAGGTATATAACAGCTTTCAATGAAATAACGGCTTGCATAAACTAGTTTCTAACTAAGTTTTTGTGCACGGGGAACATTACTATGTATCCATAGGATTTAACTTTGACAGTAGAGAAATACTGAAAATTTAAGGAGAAGAAAATCATTATTTATCAGGGGTGCACTGGATATCTCTCCTGGGTAAACTTAGTTTCTCTTATCAATTTGCTCCTCCTTCAGCAACGTCTTTTGAAAGTCATGTTTATTATGTTAACAAATTTCTAATATATTTTATATCAATGCAAGAATTAATAGTTCTTAGCGAATAGTTCTTATTTGCACAATTACAAAATAACAATGGAACTAAAGCATTTTAAAAAATGAGGTAAGGACGCATCTGCTAATCTTCAAATGTATTTTTTTGGAAACATGAATGTGTTTTTCAAGACAGTCAGTGTATTAAACAGCAACTTCATCAGCTTTTGAAAACAATATATTTTTATACTGTTTTCTTCCAAATTAACTCATGCTATGAAATTGTCTTCTAAGGTCTTCTTTCTTGGGCTCATCTAACACAGTCAAAAGAAGCCACAGCACGCCCTTTTGGAAGGGCAAAGACGAGAAAGGGGAACTTCTCTGCTTTTCTCATCTGATCATAAAGATTATTATGAGATCAAACTTATCAAGAGCTCTACAGTAGTGTTAAACTGCTACAATGCCTATATTCATTGAGCACTTTGTTTCAGAAGTATGCGGTAATTTGTTTTTTTGTATTTGCAGCCTGCAAAGTACACTGAGGTACTTACTGATGAAACCACATGTAATTTATTAAATATTTTACAGTTTTAACATATTCCAGCCATGAGATGCAAACCTCCGATTTTATAAAATCTTAATATATAGAATTCCTGCTTTAATGAGTGGGCATCCAAGAAAGCGTGCCTTTTTTTTTTTTAGCTCAGCATCAAAATAAATCATCTCAGGACTAAATCCTACTTTCTACACAAAAGCATAGTAATATACCTAGAAAAAGGTAGCAACTAATTAAGCATCTGTCCTAAGACTTATGTAAATATTAAAAGCACTGTACTATACACAACAACAATATAACCTTGTCAGTACTCTAAATGTAATTACTGATACCCATTAATTCCTGCAGACTAGAAGGCTACTTATTTTTACTATGTAATATCTACACCAGGCTTTTTGAGCTGTCAAAAACAAATTGTTTCCTGACTAAACAGAAGGCATCTGTAGTCTACATTAAGCTGTCAGAAACAAATGCAAAGGACACAACAATATGAGGGCATCCCCAGAAAACATCATCTTGAATGTACATAGTCTGCAGCTGTGACTGGAAGTATAAATATACCCAAACATAGCTACAAAGGATTTTTATCCATTGCTTCCATGCCACAGACCTCAACAGTGCAGTAATTAAACAGTAAATAGACAGCTGACGTTTCTTAAAGCCTGAAACATTAACATAATCCTATTATGTATATGATTCATATCATAGTTAATGCAATTATATAATTAAGTAGGAATACCATCTTCACTGAAGCAACTTAAAGTAACATGAAAAAGACTTAAAAATTCCAAGAAAATATAGGAAAAAAATTTTAATGCTAGTGTTTCCATAATTCTGAAGTATGATCAAACAAACTCTTAATTCTACTGCAGGCAGATTACCAGAGGTATTATCCTGAAGCTGTCTGAGCAGTGCTTCCACTTCTGTACTGCTTCCTACCCTTCCTTATACCAGAGAAGAATCAGTCCACCACTTCAGTAACAGAGCAGCTTTGAGCCTGGTCTTTGTCTGGTTTGTAACAGTATATGCTTCGAAGCAAACTAAATTCAAAATGCAAATATCCCAATATGCTGATGGATAATTTTCTCAAACAACAATACTAAAAAAACCTAAAGAAAATAAATCCTTCCATTTGGGGTCAAGTTAAAAAAAAAAAAAAAAAAAAAAGCTTTCACCACTACAATACACAACCAACTTACAAAAAAAAACAAAAAAAACCAAAAAAAAAAAAAACCTTCCATTTGGGGGCAAGAAAAAAAAAAAAAAAAAAAAAAAGGCTTCATCCACTACAATCACATACTAGCTTACATAGCTCTATTATATTAGCATTATATTTCACTTAATTAGAGCTCCTAAAGAATTAGATATTGACCCTTTGCAACATTGTTAGTAGGAGGCTAATTTGGGAATGTAATCAAATAAGAAAAGCAGTTTTTCACATGCTCTGACATTTAAAATACCACAACTCCAATAGAACTGATACTTCTGTATGTAGCAAATTTTAAAACTTACAGAGATACGAAGTGTATTTTGAAATATTTAGATTACCTCTGCTTCTACATCTACATTCTGTTTCAGAAGCAACTTCAAAATGTCGACATGGCCATTCTGACTAGCAGCTTGCATAGCTGTGTGTCCAGCACATTGTCCATTCACCTAAAAGCACATGAGTACTTGGAGGTAAGTTGCAAGATAGGCACAGAAACTTTAGCAGTATACACCCGAGTGATTAGAAAACTTAAAGCAATGGCACACATGAAAGTATCAAATAAACAGTTTGTAGACAGCTGCCTTTCTAGCACATATAGATCACCTCCTAGGTCTTCCCGACTTCCCTTCTATAGGACATTTCTGAAGGAGAGAAGCAAGAAATTAATTTATTTCAAACATTAAGACCTTAAGAACAGTTGGATTAAAATCTTTCATCTTCAGGCTACTGTAAAGGCAAGATTTTGAGAACAGGTCTCAGATCACACCAGTTCTCTGCCTTACAGTATGTTTAACTTCATTTTCTAATTCATGGCAACAACAGGAGTCAGTCTGAACAAAATACTATGTTTTGTACAATCTTGACCTACAAATGAATCCTCAGAACTCAAGGAGTTCTTATCTGCAAGCGTTACTACTGCTGCAGTGAGAAAAGCATCTGGTTTTGATTTTAACCCGTGTTCCCTGAACCAAGTCTTAAGAATTAGCTTAAAGAATGCTTAAGTGTTTTAGGCTTTTCAGTACTAGATGATTAGACAAGTTGGTAAAAGGAACATGACAGAGAACAAATTAGATGGTCTACCTCGTGAGTTAAAAAAAAAACCAAAACCCAGGACAACCGCAAAAAAAAAAAATCCCCCAAATCCTCCTTTTATCCCCCACCTGAAAAAAAAAGAGAAGTTGAATATTGTTTAAAAACTGTGAATATTTGGTCCTCTGCCCTGACCCCAGCAGATGGAAGCTGGAAGGTATTTTAATTCATGGCTGACAACAGAACACAAAATTTGTCTGGCAAAAAAAGGGTGTAAAGCATTATTTTCACACACTCTCAACACATTTCATAAGACAATAAATGGGAGAAGACACACTGGAACCAGATATACTATTTCTACGCAGACACACTACTGACTGGCAAGGAGTATGCAGGACTGCTTCACTTCCTTTAGTATTACAGGTTCTCAGAACAAGTCCTCCCAAAACAGAACACTCACATCTACATCTGGTCTCTTCAACAAGTCTTCCACTTTAGCAACATCTCCATTAGCAGCAGCTTTAACCAATTCTTCATTAAGATCTCCAGATTCTTGGGTTTCAAATAATTTCTTCAATAGCTGGGACAATCTCTCTATAATTATTAAACAAAGGACAATCACAATAAGAATTCTAATCATACAAGAACAGAAAGGCATGTATATAGTAATAAAAAACCCACTATAAAATGGCAGTTATAGGTTACTATTCAGTTCTGAGTAAGTGCTGCACTCCAACACCCTTCAGAGAGTTGAATGACACATCAGACACTTCAAAACAAGGTTGTCTAACCACAAATAGCTTGTTCTCCACAATATAGAAGGATGGGGATGAGATAAAAACATTACTTTAGTATTGACATAACAGGCCTTTCAGTCTTCAAGCTTAACTTAGGGTGTATCCTTGTGATTTGAAACACAAAGCCATATTAATCTTCCAGCTGGAAGAGTAGTATGGCGACTGTGACTTTGTCTTTTTGGCAGAAAACTCACTGTATCTGTTTCTCCAGGAAAAAAGTCTAGAGAACTATGTAGAAAGGTTTCTTGGCATTAAAGCAAATACATGAAGAGAAAAAAAACAACTATTTATGACCAACAAAAGGAAAAACTTTCTAGTTTAATTAATCTGTGAAACAGCTAACAGAACATAAATAGATGGACGGTCTTTGTGTCTCATTATTAGATGAATGAGAGCGCATTCGACAGAACTGAAATGTGATTGCACAGACTAAAATAATCCCATTGTAATTAGTCAAAGGATGTCTGACTAAATTTTAAGACAGATATTTTAAGGAAATAATATTATCCTGAGTAACCACTTGCAACAGATCCCTTGCTTATGCTTGTTGTCCCACACACTAAACAAGGAGTCTGCTTGCTGCAGCCATTGACACTCCTTCATGGCTTAGTCCCTATTCCAATCTAACATTCCTCCCAATCATTTAAATTTTAAAGTCCTTAGAGCAGACCTCCAAAGGCACACCTCCACTGTGGCCAAACAGAAACCCAAATTCAATTTGGAGTTCTTGTACCATTTCAAGATAACAACCACCATCTCCAAACTGACTGCAAACTCTTTCTTGTATCTTTCTCAAAGGTATAGCACCAGTTAGCCAAACCCCAAGTCTGAGTATCATCATGCTCACATATGAACTATGTACTACCATTTACTATCATTTTTTTAATTAAGACGAATACTTGTCATACATACATCACTGGTTATTTTTCAAACTTACCACCAGATGCATTACTTATAGCAGATCCTGCTGATGCCACCTTTGAAACAGCTGCTGGATTGTACGTCCAAGATGTCCCACAAACCTCTACCTTTAAGTCGCTGTCCGAATAGATCTGTTGGACTCGACCAACTTTACCTAAAGTCTGCATTAGGGAAAACGTCAAATGCAAATAATATTAAAAATACTTAGAAATCTGAATGTTTTATTATATGTCACAAATTTTATGAAGTCCATTTTTTAATAGTACAATCACTAATATCTTTAGGGTAAGCAGTTTACTACATTTGTGTTTGATGAAACACACTTTCTGCAACTTATAATAAAAATCAATTTGACTCTCAAAACCTCAGGATTTATTACCAATCCTAACTAGAAATATTACACAAGTTTTACCATTCTATGAATCCACACATACAACTACTTACTGGAAGCATTGCTTCAGCCCACTCTCCATGACCTCTCTGAAGAAGCTTGATTCGCTCTAAGTCAAAACATACTTGAACAAGATCACCCACTTGAAATTGAGAAGTACCTCCTTCTGCACCTTGAGCAGCATCTCCACTTCGGACAACATTTGCTTTGGTGAGAACAGCTGGATTAAATGTCCACCTAGACAATGAGTCATTTAAAGAAGATGTTAAACACGCAAAGTCAAATACACGCTTAAAAATTATCTGTTGGATAAGATTCTGCTTGTATGCCTACAAACTTTCTGCAATTGGATACTATGGTGGATACTATTTGGTGTTAACCAGGTTTTGTCTATAAACTTGTCTGTGGCTCATTAGTTAAATATTTCCAGGGTAATCTTCAGAGATGTACACGCACAAAAGCAATGAAGAAATATCCTAAGGGGGAGCAAGCTGACAGCAATATAATAGTCACTGAAGCAGCTACACAGTTTGTTTATTTTTCCAGGGAAAGAAGGATATGACTCCACTTGAAAAGGGAAAGATTCATGCTGTCTCAAAAAGATTGGACCGTCAGGAAACAACATGGGAAGAACATGGAATTGCGCCCCCTCCTGCCTAGGTCAAAAGCTGCAACACCCAGTTATAAAAATACTCTTCAACTAAATGGATAGCCTAGATACGCCTCAATTTTTAACACACTATCCTAATTTGTAATATAAATTCTACTGGTTTAGAAGCATTTAGCTGTTTTTATGCTGAGTTATATTCTAATATATTATACAGTGATTTCTCCTTTATGTGCCATTTGGTCTTGGGTTGACTTTCATTTAGCTATCTTTATCTAGTTGAGAAACATCAGATAATCTCTGTAAAGGGCAAAGTCAGGGAGGAAACCACATGACAGAGCAGCTCCTCTCACTGGTTCTGCAGCCATGACTGTCAGAAGAAAATCCACTTGCATGTCTTCAGCTAGTATTAGTTGCATTATTTTGCAATATTAACAAATAGTATCTTGAGGGGAAGCCTGAATTAATAATGCACTGTAATCCTTTCTGGTCAAACTGAACAGGTCAGTCTCCAGATATGACTGAAATGATACTCCGTTCACCATCTGCTTTTTAAAGATTAGTTCAATACTTTGGAGCAAGAGAACACAAAACCGCATGGATGTATCAGCTCAGATCCAGCTGTAGAGCTGGGTTTGAAGCCTCTTAGCAGGATTCAGCAGGATGCAGCTCATCAAACTTCAAACTAAACTGCCTGCAGTTTTGTTTTGGCAACAGCTTCCCCAACGCTTCCCATTCTCAGTCCATATTTACATAAACTAACATTCCTTTGAAAAATAAAATGCTAGATATATATATCATGCCAAGATCACTCTCTATTTGACAAGATCCTTAACGTAAAAGAATTGTTCACCTGTCCTCTTAATCCATTTTCCTGAAAACTTGCAACGCATTGCTTTTACCATTCCACTGAAAGCATGGCATACTTTGTAATTAAAAAAGAAATTACTGCTTAAACCACTACATTTCAGAAATAAGATACTCTACAATGTCAATCCTATTTTGGACTCAAATTTACACCAAGTGAGAAAGGCAACAAACTTCCCTTTCCCACTAAAGCGTCTTTAAAGATAAGTCCTCACTACACACTGTACAAGGAATATAAAAATTCTCAAGGAAATCTTAATAGACACAAAGGTAGAACAGAAATTTTCTGGCACCAAGTGGTCACAGGTGCTGAAGGCAAAGGAACTTTGTGAGAATCAGTGATAAGGGCTATATAACAAACCTGTTGCCACTTGGATATTGTACTACAATATCATGATCCTCATCAATGCCACAAACTGTTCCAGTTGTTGTTAAAGTTTCAAACATGCCATCGGTCCATCCTCCATGACCATGCTGCAAAGACTGTACAATTTCCAAATCGAGATCAATGTTTACAAGGTCACCTATTTGCAGCCCACCAGGGTTTCTATTGCCATTTTGCTCACCTGAAATGGAATAAGAAGAAAATATTTACATGACCATGCTAAATTTCCATGCAAAGAAGTTAGACTTCTGAAGTCAACTTCTGAAGCTTGATGTGTCTGCACCTATAGTGGCCAATAGGTAGAACGCCTGCTTTCAAAAGATGTGTCATAGCAAAAATTCAGTAGCTATAGGGAAATGGCATACATTTACACACATCAAGCTGTGTTAACCGATGAAAGAATATGCTCGTGGACCTCCTCACCGCCAAAACGAGAGGATGGTATCTGGTGCAATCCAGAGAACAGTGAAGAATATTCTGACAAATGCAGAAGTCATGTAAGTTGAGTTCAATAGCAATGAGCAGCAGAGGACAGAGTGAGCAGAGTTCCTTTAGTACTACTGCTGTCTCCAAAGATGAGGGGGTGGAGGGGAGTGTTTGTTTTTCCTCTTCCAAGCAAAAGGTAATAATGGAGAAAGGGTCCTTGCACTATAACAATACTGAAGTACAAACAAATAACCTGACAGACACAAAAAACATTATTTGGAGGGAGCCTGAAAGTCACACCAGATGTTGGCAGCACTCCAGAGGGCAGCGTGGAGTAGAATTTGATACTACTTAAGAAACTGCTGAGAAAGAAACACACCCATGTTCTATGGACTTTGACTTCTATGACCACCCGGTGATTTTTCTGTCCTGATCTTAGTTTAAACAACCTATAGATGGAACAGTATTTTCAGTCTGCACTCTTCACCATCACAGCAAAACAGATGTAACATGGAAAATAGCCACTTCCACAGAGCATAAAGTCAAAGATTAATTCTTCAGAAAAGCAACTGATAAGGAACTCATTAGACAGAAAAGTTAAGACAGCAAACATCCCAGAGACAGTCCTGATGAGACAGGACTCATCTCTCTCAAAGAATTATAGAAGCATGAGTTGGAAGAAAGGATCTCTAGAGGTCATCTGGTCTGATATCCCACACAAAGCTGAACTAACAGCCAGCTGAGGTCAGCTGTGGCTTTGCTTATCTGAGACCTGAAAGCCCTGAAGGACTGAGGTTCCACAGCCTCTCGAAGCAACTTTTTCCAGTGCTGCAATATAGAGCTGTAGGTTCCTCAGCATCTGTTCTGATCCTCGCAAGTCACTTAAAGTGGCCTCAATGTAAATTCCATTTGGTTTTATGGCGTTAGCAACTACTGAAATTTTGGTGCCATCGTTCTCAATCGCCCTTCAAAAGGTTGTAGGAAGCTAGTTGACTACCTCTTAAGATCCTTCTTACCAGATTAAACAAGCCCAGCTTCTCCTTGCAAATTGCATCCTCTCACTCTTAACCACTTTAGCAAGCCAGTATCAGACCCCCTACATTTTCTCAAAAGTCAGAGGGGAGGGGAGAGGGACAAACAGGACACAGCTTCATCATCACAGGACACAGCTTCATTGAGAAGAGGGAGATAGTAGCTTCTATTCTGTTGCCCACCATCCTCCTAATACAGTGTGGGAAACTGTTGTTTTGCTGATGTCTCAAACATTGCCACTGGTAATAGGACATTTATTGCCTGTCAGCTGAGGGTTGTGACATTTACCGTCTTTGAGTGACAGGATCCTTCCCTAGGGAAGGACAACCACCTGCCCCTGGCTAATGTCTGAAACCTCGAGAAACTGGATGTCTGTGGTGGTCTGCATCTGTCTCAAATCTTGAGAAACAGGATACCTGTGGTGGTCTGCCTTTGTCTCAAACCTGGAGAAGCAGGATGTCTGCAGCAATCTGCCTTGGAAACAAGGACTGATAACCACCAAGGCAACCTTGACCATTGCACGTTTTGCACGCTTCTTGCTAATCCTTCTGAGAATCGGAAAACAGGTAGTCCAAGCTGCACTGATATCGAGAAGAGAGAACTTTGCCTCATGGACAGTGCTTAAAGTTGCTAATGTGTTATTACTGGATTGGATAGAACCATGAAACCATCTGTCTGCTGAAGTGTATAAAAGAAGGTAAAAGGCAACAGCTTTTGCCTTCCCGGGAAGTTCCACCACCCAAGCTACAAGGAACTTGGGACCAATGGGACGCCACTGGATTCCACATATCTTGCTCTGATATCTTGCTTATTTTCTATTTACTTTTCTATCCTTCTATCTTCTACTATTCTATCTATATATATACACACACCACCTACAGGGAAAGTAATGACTATTAAAACATTTGACCTCATTGGTGTCTTGATCTCGCCACAGGGAAACATCTTATTTTGGTGTCATCGGCCCCTGAACTGGGACGTGACATACAGCCCACGTTTAAATCTGCCTTATTTGCAACGCTGGCATGCTGCTGTCTCATTCAATTTGGTGTTCAGTGCAACACCCAGGTCTTCCTCAGCAAGGCTCCTCATGCAGGCACTGACAGTTACCAGGCTGCGAATTTGTTATACATAGGCTTATTTCAACCAGAGCGCAAAACTGCGCTTCTGATCGAACTCCATGAGGTCTCCATTCACCAAATTCTTCTCTTCCTGAAGGCTCTTCTGAAGAAAGCTCTACTTTAAACCACATTTCTCTGCCAACTTACGATCACCTGTAAATTGTCGGGGATTGCATTCTGTCTCATCATCGAGGTCACCTATGTGGTGCTGAAGAAAATCAGACCCAGTATTTTGCCCTGACTACATGCTCCTCCATATTAGTTAGACCCCTGCTGGAGTACTATTTGCAATTGCAAAACTTCAAAAATAACTTTCTAGTTTTTAATGCACACATACATTTAAATTCACAGCATGAATGTATGTGTGAACTACGTTAAGAGGACAAATAAAAGGGACAGATGTTCTAACAAAGAGTAAGACTGACAAGCTGAAGTATAATGCAGCACGAATGATGAACTGAATTCACCGTCATCCATTAAAAGCAACTCAATATAGTGGAAGGGGAAGAATTCAACAAAGAATAGTCTCCTACTATTTTCAGTGATTCAGACTTGTACTTTTAAAGCAAGAACCAAAATTAATAAAGGGCATGATACGAACCTTCATTTACCTCTGTAACAAAGAGCCAGTAAGACTATTACCGCTTTTCTATTTTTATTTAAGTCAGACTAAAATAACAAAATTAATTTTAAGTACAGAAGCAAGATACCAAAATCAGACTGCCTTGGCTTTTTACTCTGAAACAATTCATATACTGGGCAGTAAATAGTTAAGCGACTTCTTGGACAACAGGCTTTTTTCTAAACAAAACAGACCTTTACTTACTTTTATCTTTTCATCAGTGCTGTTAATAAAAGAATACTGCTTGCAGGTCATGCTTTTAAGCACTTGTACAAGGAATTAGATTAAGACTAGTAAATGGAGAATTGTTATTACTTCAAAAAAGCCAGTATTATAGGCTAAGTTTTTTTATGCATTGAAGTATAAGAAGAAACTCGAGAAAGCTAAATTTCCTGTGTTGTCCAGTTTTGAGAAGATGTTTTGCCAAGGAAATACACATTATTAAGAAATTTGTGCCCAATAATCTATTAACTTTATCCCTATTTGCCCATATTTCAAGAAACCAAAACACCTGGCAATTATTTTTTTGTCCTCTGCACGTATCTACAGCTCAGCTGAGACAGTAGAGAAACGTCAGTGCAATAGCTGATACAGAAAACCTCAAACAAGATTTCACAACATACACTAGTATTAGTATAATATAATGGGTTAACTTGTATGTTTGCATCGTTCCTGTTTATGGCCATGCACATCCTAATTCACTGAACATCTCTGAATATTTAAGAGAGTCTTGATAAGAATACACAGCAGCAATGTTTGGCTCTCTAGAAATAACACGCACAGGACTTAATTTATTACTTAGTCAACACTTAACAGCTCCCTTGCCATCCACTTGGCACCCTGATACCAAATACATTTAGAAAAGCATTACAATTTATCATTAATGCATATAAATGTTACCATTTATATTTTTCTAGCAAGGACAGTCCTTTTAGATGACATTTTAAAAGATAAATACAGACTGACTATAATTAACCCACATCAAGATAAATGTAAAAGACAAAAGATAAACATCCTCAACTCACCTAACACAGGACAATGGTCCCTGTAGAAAGAGCCTCCTTTTGCATCTTGGACACATTTCAGGTCAGACTATGGAGAGATTGAGACAACTTTAGTCCCCAAAGACTAAGTCTCCAGGTTAACATAAATCAAGTTAAATTAGAACTGAAATACACTCAATTAAGAAAGGCTGAAAATTCTGTATATAGAAAACATGGCCCATGAATTCATTACCAATGCATACATTCTCCCTCTCCAATCTATAAGCCTTCACATTCTCAAGATTTTAGTAACCTTTACCAATATAAAAGACTACAAAAGATGAGACATTTTTAAAGAAAGGTGTTAAAGTCATGTAAAGCTCCTTTGCATTGTTCTATAAAGAGGTCTTTCCTTTTAAAAAAAAGTCCATGAAGCAAGGAAAGGAGGTTGTAGTGAGGTGGAGGTTCGTCTCTTCTCCCATGTAACAAGTGACAGGATGAGAAGAAATGATCTCAAGTTGCACCAGGGGAGATCTACGTTTGGTATCAGGAAAAACTCCATGTAACAAGTGACAGGATGAGAAGAAATGATCTCAAGTTGCACCAGGGGAGATCTACGTTTGGTATCAGGAAAAACTCCTTTACAGTGAGGGTTGTAAAGCATTGGAACAGGCTGCGCGGGGAGGTGGTGGAGTCCCCATCCCTGGAAGTGTTTAAAAGATATATAGATGTGATGCTGATAGGCATGGTTTAGGGACCCTGGCAGTTCAGGGTTAACGGTTGGACTCGATGATCTTAAAGGTCTCTTTCAACCAAATGATTCTATGAAGAGCAGAAAAAATATCTGCAGACAGTGCTTGATGCCACAGTCTTTCCTGTACCGATCATCTAATGCTTGCCATTGCTGCTCCTTCTTCCCAACCCTTTTGACAGATAGACACTTAAGAAAACCTGGAACCCAAATTCTACAAAATGAATTTTCAATTAAGAATATACAGAACACAAGGATATTACTTTAGAGAAAAAAAAAAATCCACCATGCTGCCAAACATAATTTTTTTTAACAAGAAAAGTTCTAAAACTCATCTTCCAGAAAAACTGTTTCATATTATCTGAAAAACATAAGTTTCAAGTGTGATAACCAAATCCTATGCATAAAGCCAGAGGAGACCCTCTAATTCTCCTTTCCTCTAGTTTTTTATTTCCACGTGTAACCCTTAAACCCAAATGGCTACCATCTGCCATTGCTCTTTATGGAACAATTCTCACTAAACAAAGGGCATATTGTGTGCACAAGGAGTTGGGAAGGAGATAGGAAACTGTAAAATGTTTTTGCATTGGGGGATGCCAATGGGGGAGGAAATAGAGAGGTGGTGGTTATGATATACTCAACCAGGACTAAATAAATACTTTAACAATTACTTTTCCCACACCTAAGATTTATGGGTAGACTGTGCTCCTACAAAAGGATTAAAATTAAAACTCTCAAGTCATCCAAATCATCAAGGCACTGATAAACACATATTATCCTTAGCGACCTGCAACTGCTAAGTAGCCAGAAACAATACAAAATTCAGCATCTACAAAGAATGCACAGCCGTTTTTTTAAAAAGTGATGAAAACAGCCAGATGAAAATAATGAGCTTTAGCTGCTCTGCAAATCCTGTGAGAAGTCCGAGGAAGAGTTTACTCAGCCCAGCAGCAGCAAGCCTGCCACAAAGTGCTGCCACCCGGTGGGCAGGTGCCAGCACAGCTTAGCCGAAGACAAAGAGACTGCAGTGACCACTCCAGATGGCAAATTCATTCATTCCCCAGACCAACAGAGATTTAATGTTCACCAGGAGCACTTGGGCTCAAGCACTGAATACAAACTCTTTGTATCATGTAACAACCAGCTGTCCGTGCAGAAGTCATGAAGGAGTACACATGCAAGAGCTGTTCTCACATTCTTTAGAGCATTAAGAACAGAGTGCAGAAGGTTCCTCAACGGTTCTTCTCTCAGCCAGGCAAAATCTGGTGAAAGATCACTTGCTTTACAGCAAGTGTCAATGTAGAAAGCAGACTGATGGCTAAAAGCCAGCAGAATAAAATGTTCAGTAAAAGGCTAATTATTATCTTGCCGCAGAAATTATTAGGAAGCAGGTTATGACACCTTAAATTTTACAGAGAAGAAAAAAATCACAAGAAACCTACAAATCTGCACTCTCTTTTTACTCTGCCTGTATTTCAAATTTAATAAATGCAAATAACTTTGTTTCAAGAAAGTGAGAAAAGTGAAAGCAGTAAAAGGAGAAAGTAGAAGATGGTAGAGAAAGTGGCTGAAATGACAAAGAGGTGGGGAGTATAAAATAGCAGCAACAGCTTCTTACAGAAGAAACCAGACCTCATGCAAATCCTGAGAGAACAGTTTATAACCACACTGTCCACTGAGTATAGGGACTTGTAAAAACTTTTTGTGTGTAAATTTGTTTGTTTTTCAAGGAGAATCATTTTAAAGTCTTCCTGTGGGTTAATATTGTAAATAACAAAATTGGAAAAGGATCTGTAAGTACATTTCTGCTTAACAGAAATACATTTCTAAGCAATTCTGTTACAGAGAGATGAACAGCTTGGCTTGGCTAAGACTACAGGAGAAATTTAGAGAAATAAGACTATGTAAACAAGAATCGAAACAAAATCTTTTGACAAATGCAAATAAAGATACGTAAGTATCTACTTCCTGTCTGGATTCCAAAACTACTAACAACCTATCGTTGGCTACGTTGTGAGTAACACAAATAACAACAGCTGCATGTGAAAGGTAGCCAAAATTCATGTTTCTGTGTTTTAAATCAGTTTTGATCAGCACCTAGAAGCAACAGAAGGACACTAAACTAACAAAATAATGAAAATTAATTTTGCTCCTCCCTAAACCCCTCATTTTGAATGAACTGGGGACAAGGTAGAAGACTACAGACCTGAAGATTTGACTTACATTACAAATCCAACAGTTGTAACTGCTGCAGAAAGCATATTTCTATACATTTTATAATACTCACCTACAATGTCTAGTATGCCAAGACATTTACCTTGTTTTTATTTAAATAAAGTCATTTTAGTCATTCGACTTAAGTCATTCTTAAAATCCTCTAGAGTAATTTCAAAGATTATCTTCAAGGGTAACCCAAATAAATGTTGATGAACACATATTAGGTATCAATCAGGATAAGAAAGTGTAAAGTAACATCAAAATTACAATGGCAAGGAACCTTCTTCATTTCCCTTACACACCCTACTATACAGAACCCATGGAAAAAAGTACACAAACACAGGCGGCTTACAGATTACTGTGACAATGATGGATGATAACTACAGTCACTTCTTTCAGAGGATACCCAGATGAAAGCAAGAACCTCCATAATGAAAAACAAGACGAGGTTAATCACAGCAAAAAGTCAGGCAAGGGGTACGGTACAGAGCAAACAAATTTGGCAGGACAAAACTGATTCCTAAATAACTGAATTGATTGAGGGCACCCCTATATTCTTAAGTTTTTATAGCAAAATCAGTCTACTAATAAGCAGAATACAATGCTTAGGAAAACCACTGGAAGTTACCAGCTTTACATCATCAGCTGCATGATACAAAGACATAAAAACTAGAAACAGGTACAAAAAGCTAAGTCTCAATCTTTTCATTAACTCTTTAATCCCACATAGTATATCTTTGTATTGTATCTTAATACATTTCTAAAGCAGGTAATGTGGTTAACAGCATCATCCAGCTCTAGATTCTGAATACACAGAGATATGAAATTCAAGCAATGTAAATAAGCATATGAGCCATCAATAGTTCATTCCT
>NW_010406571.1:0-9706 GCF_000710305.1 Buceros rhinoceros silvestris | reverse complement strand
GCTTCCAACACACCAAATGTTATTCAACCTAACAGCATCATAAAAACAGATTTCACTTGGGGAATCTGTGGCTGTGGCAGCAGAAACTCCTGGATATAAGTGCCAGGCTTCACAAAGAAAGGCAAGATGCACCTCTCTCAAGTCCTTCATATGTAAACACAACAACAGCAAACTCAAATAAAAACTCTAAAGAATCTGACCACAAATAAATGCAAGTGTTCGGCCAGCACCTGCTGCCCCACCAGCCAATCCTCATCTCTCCCAAGGAAAAGCTGGCAGACCAGATAGATTAATTTTGAGGACCAGATGCAGTCTGTCAGCTCTCAAACAAGCAACTCTGACTTACAATAATAAGCTGTTTCTTTAATCAACTATATTTACATCTGAGTCAAGTGTTATTCATTTGCAAAGTAGGGGTCTCCTCCCAGCTGTATTTACATGGGCACGTGCTCTGCATATTGATTATTTCACATTCTCTGGATGTTCTTAATCAATTTCTAAGACCAGATATAAGTTTGCTCCAACTTTATATGAACTTCCTGACAGTCTATTAGGCAGCTTTACATAACCGCATACAAATAGTAAATAATCACTGAATTGTAAAATTAGCAAGCAGTAATCAGTTATAAAATTTAGCATTACATTCAAAAGACTATTTGATACAGATATACAAGATTCCATTCTGAAGTGAAAATTGCATTTGATAAAAGTATCTGACAGAAAATTATTGTAGGAATTGATTACAATCAGATAAGCACTGCATATAAAGCCTCAAATTGTCCTTTTTATACAGGTATTGTTTATATATTATCCTATATAACACATATGTAGTTTCATACACATTTTAACTGGTTTTTGTTGTTAATTGACTGCTCAAATATTGCTAATTGTAAAAATGCTGTGGGAAGGACAACCCTTATCCATTCAAATTTACAATTTTAGTAGTTGCTCAAGAGTTCTAGAAATATTTAACATCTATGTAGCAATAGTTTGGAAACAGAATGTACTTGATTTATGAATAGTAAATATACTTTTATTAAGGGAATAACTATTTCAGAACATAAGATAATTTATCTTAAATGTATTTTTTGAGGCCAGAATGAATCTTTAATGATTCCACAGCACTCCTATGTAGTCCACAAATTTTAACACAGTAACTAAAATAGCAACAACAACAACAAAAAATTTGTTGTTATGTATCTCATTCTATCTGTATTTTTTAATTGTGTTCCTTTTTCATGCATCTCATCCAAGTACAAGGGGAAAGCCACCAAACATTGGTTTAATAATATTATACTATAAAATACTGCATATAACTTACTTTCCCTTTTGCCAGTACATATGGGATTTTCTTTAGAACCAGGGGGGACCATGAAGTGCATAATTCAATACTGACTTATATTTTTATCCTTAGCATCTTCATTCATCAGAAAAACTGACCTTCACTAAAAATGTTCACTCTTTTTTAGACCTCTCACTGAAGTATGTATTTACTGCAAAAGAGGTATTTAGTATTCACTTTTTATTATAAAAATAAACTTTTTCCCAAGTGAGGCTATAAGGCGAAGTATTTTACTTTCAAAAAAAGTAGACTAGTCATTGTTTAACATTTTATCACTGATACCCATCTGACAAGATGATACTTCAATGTTAACATGGTTTTCCTTTGCAGTATCAAACAAAAATCATTCAAAGAAAATGCTAATTAAGATGTTATAAGCAGTTGATAATCAAAGTAACCTTTCCTCAACCCACATTAGGGTAAGAAAACCCAGCAACAGAAGGCACTTAAGAGTCTGACCCATTTTCTCTCTAAAGCTGAAGTAGCTACAGAAGCTAGGAATTGAAACAGAAAAATCTAGAGCTAAAGCAAATTAAGGTTGTAACTTAACTCAACACCTTTCCATTGACAAAAAAATTGCTCTGTGTTGCCAGTAATTTAAAAACTGCAAATCTTGCAGTAGTCACACTGAAATTTGAAGTGAAGAGCACAGGAGTTAAAGAAATAGGGTCTTTAAAAAGTTTGTAACTAAGCTTCTTTTTCTTTTCAGAATTTTAATTTAAGCACAATAGTAGCACAGGGAGATAATCATGTAAGCAATGTAAACATTTACTATACTCTGGCAGAAACCAGACCATAACTTTAAGTTATTCACATGTTTTATAAATGCCCAGATCTGACCTTTCTTACTAATAAATATGCATAATCCATACAGCTGTATTCACAATAACCTGACTAATAGCATGCAAACTGACAAAGGATATCACTAAAGGAGGATAATAAAGCACAACAAGTTATCCTTATTACCCTTCCCCCACCGAGCATTTTATCCTTTGTGTTCTTTTATACTTACCATGCCCTCAAAGCCAACTCTGTAAAGGTTTTTGGCACCATTGTCCCAAAGAACATATGCTGCGCTATGTGGACTTGACGCACTCCAATCTTGGATTTCAGTTACCTATTCAGTTTTAAAAATAAGAAAATTGTTTCTACAACAAAAACTTGGAAGCACAGTTTGAACTTAAATCCTTATTCATCTCTTCAGAATAATACAGGACACAGCAGTTCTAGTGGTTTTAATAAAATTTATTCTGAAGCAGCTTTCTATTTGATTTTTCTTTGATTCTCTGTTCCCTAGGTGTCTTAGTAAGATGGCAGCCTGAAGATATACTCTGTAGGCCTATGTTTCTTCTGAGTACTTTGTAGAAAATCTAACCCCGTAACTAGAGAACAAAATCTGAACTGTAAAAATTTATTCTATTATGCTTTGTCATGTTCTTACTAGAAGCACTATTTAACTAAGAAAAACAGGATGAAAACTATTTTAATTGCTTCAACTTTTCTAGTTTAACCTGCATTAACCCAGTGGTGGTGCACTTTGTTAGGAGACAAAGTTTTATTTCCAGAGCCAATCTGTTTAACAGTACACAAGGAGGAGACTGAAAAGGACTTTACCTGACTTTTTTGAAATCATAAGCCCATGCACCAAATTGAAAACATTCTTCCATTATTAAAATAAAAAAAAAAAAAAAATCAACTTCCAGAATTGGCCTTCATTCTTTTTTGTATTTATTTAAAAGCTGTTTCTGCTCTTTACCATCTGCTTTTACTCATTAAAAACATATATATGCATTCATACATATTTTCAGCTGGCAAATAATCCCACTAATTCAAGTTTAGCACATAAAGCAGACAATGCAGGATACGACTCTTATTCTGCAAAGTTCCAGAGATTTCAAAGTATCTTGGCAAATTCACAGCATATGTGAATGGGAGTAAGTAATCAAGATGAAAAAAGCTGCATCTGAATATCCCTTGCTTTAGGAGACTTAAATGTATTCTTTCCTCTCAATAAAAGCAAAATTAAATCCCCTGAAGTTCTAAAGCTTCCATAAACATCTAGGATATAAAATAGGCTAAGTATCTTATTCAGGACCAGCAAAAGAGCGCTGAAAATAAATTCCACAAAAACCACCAGTTCATCATGGTATAAAGGTATCCAATTCTCCTTCTAGAGCATCTCATATTTGTTGCTAAAACTCATAGTGTATTTTACACTTCCTCTTGTATGTTCATACTTATAACAAACCTTCACTAGTTCTCAACCTAAATGTAAGTTGTAAACAGAAAATTGGCAAAGCTTATGACTACCAACATAACATTCCATGCAATTTTCAATAAATCCAAATATTTTTATTATACAATATCAAAACCACTCATATCATGTCCTAAGCCAGTAATATAATATCCACATGCAACACTTGCAAAATTTCTAATTTTAAACTTGAAAAGTCCCTGTTATTAACAGACCAAAAGAAAGAACCAGGGTACAAGCACTGAAAACCAAGAGCAGGAGACACACAAATATGCTGACCCGTAAGCAGTAAGACTACAGAATGCAGTGATGACCAGAAAGGGCTATTCTTCAGAGCTTTGTTTTTATACCAGCTCTCTAGTAATCCTGAAATATGCCCAAGATCTTACTGTTGTTACAAGCCAGCCTTAAACAGAACAATCAAGAAAAAAGTTTAGTAGTTTTAAAAAAATTTATGCTGGTATTGTAAAAATGTAAATTTAAAAGATCTGGTCATAGCATATACCCCCTTCTCATTCTAAATGCTTGAATATTACAGAAGATTCAAAAATGTCCAGCAAATTAAAACAGTAAATTCTATGTTGATATTTTTACTCTACAGTTAGAAAGGCCATTGAGGCCATTCCATGAGAATGCAGAAAAACATCTTATTTAAGACAGTTTTATTTTTACCTTTCCTCTACGCCCATTGCCACCATCTTGATCTTCCCATTGCCAGTCAACTCCTCGCACCACCCTGGCTCCTGCAAAGATTCCTCTTGCTGTAATTTTCTTTGATTTACGGCGAGACTCCAACAACACCCTGAAGTTATTAAATGAAGAACCCACAAATTTCAAGATAATAAAGAAAGTACAAAATGAATCCTTGGGGATGGGAAAGAAGAAGAGTGTCTTGAAACAAAAATAACCCCAACAAATGCAGATTTCAGTGCATGAATCACATCCATTCAATTCTCAAACTGAACAGCAGCCCAGGAGATTAAAAAAAACATGATCCTCCTAAATGTTAAGAATTAGTTTTTAATTCTAACAGTAATTTCTTCTCCACACTTCCTACTATTAGTAATAATCTTGTAAAGACTTTCACATAGAACAGCACTCATATTACTAAAATAATTAAACAAATATACAGCTACACAAACAACATATTTCTGTTTCTCTTAGATGCACCCTAGGCAAATATTACTGTCCTGCCTTGCCCTGCCATTTTAAATCAGAATTATTCTATTAAGAGCTACATCTCTTTCCCCTCCATGTCTCGGTTTATTTTCTACAAACTTCTTAGAGCATATCTCAACAAATTTAATTCAATATATCAGCATCTATTTTTTCAGTCATAATGTTATTTTTCTACAGCAAACATCTTTTTTCTCTGACTTCAACAAAAAAGTAGATAAGCCCAAACAAAACAATTCATGAGTATTTAATTTACAAATAGAAACAAGCATTTTCCTGCCTTTTCAGTCATGCCCAAAGCCACCAGTTTGCATACAACCAAATTTCTTACTTCATGCAAGTAAACTGTTGCCAGACAGAAGTATTTTTCAGCTGAAATATATCACCCTCCTGCCAAACAATCAACATCCAGCAGATGGCAGACAAGGAAAAAGTTAAATCATTAACACCAACCCAAAGAGCACATAAAAGTATTAGCTATTTTTAACTAACATAAAACAGTGATAGAAAACACAAATATATTTTGTTTACAGCGGCATTTTAGAAAGCTCTCAACACGTACAAAACTGAGACAAAAGCCAGCATACATTACATTGGTACGCTGCTCATTTGATATCCCAGAGTCAACAATAAAATAGGGAGAGCTTACGCTTTTCTTCATCCAAATGCCTTAATGTCTCCCATCATTTGTCCTACAAGATATCCCTCAAATTCAACAGCACTGCTTTGCCCTTTTCTCCTTCCTCACACAGTTAACTTCAGTCAATTTTTCTCAGCTAAGCTTGAACCAATAGGAAAAGCTCTTTGGCAGATAAAGCTGCCTTCTAGGTAAGAATTATAAAACAGAGTTCAGTGGAAGTAACCAAAAATAGGGTGAAAGTGACAAGATGCAAAATATTTCCTGCAATTCTATAAATTGCATACAATCTATCTCAAAAACTACAATTTATACTTTATGCAGCATTACAGACCACTTAAAACTACAAACAGAACTTCAGTTAAAAAAAAAAGAGGAAAACATCTGGCAAGCGTTCCCAAAAGCAATGAGTTTTTTTTTAAATTACATAAATAGAAAAACAGATTTGTATTTTGTTACCTATTCTCTATTAATTACACTAAGCCAGCACTTTCCACTCTTAGATCCAATTTCTAAGTCTTGTTCTGCATTAATTATAATTGAGACACTAAGCTTATGATATCTATTTGGTACCTAGATCTGCTGGCATGGATCTCAAGAAAATCGAAGTTACTTTTTGATTAAACCACTGTCCTGGTCATTTGAGCCATAGCTAAACTTCAAGACAAATGTTTGAGAAAATAAACACAGTCCCTACAAAACACCATAGGAGAACTCAGTTTGTGTGCTCCAGCCACTTCCTTTAACTGTAAATGCACCGATAAAATCACATCACTGAACTACACTATATGTGTAAACCTCACTTCTCTCCAAGAAGAGGAAATAAATCTTACACGTGTCACATTTAACTGAGGGTCATATCTAACAAAAAGAGCTTCCAATGATTTAATGAAAGAACATTTTGAAGAGTTATCACAAAGGTGATATCACAGCATTTACACAATGTTTAGCCTTTACACAATGCCTTACCATAGCTCTTCAAGTATTTAGTTCACTGTTCTCATTTAACTGGTAGATAAACCATGATAGAGAAGGGCTTTGGATTCAGACGAGTTATTTCAAGTCGAGACACAAGAACAGCCATGCAAGAAGACACTAAATGCCAATTTTGTTCAGAGTTGTTCGCTGAGAAACAATAATAGATGCTTAAGAAAAGAACATGAAAACCAAAGCAAAGGCTGAACAACCCTTCAGCATGTTTTCTCTGCTTTCTGTAGTGAGCAGTTTAAGCAGTTCAAGTCAAAGGTTTTGTCTCCAGATCGTTCTGTTTTTCATAGCCCACAAAGAAAGTATTTTATCTCAATCTGTCTACACCATTTTTGAACTTAAACTCTCACATTCAGGAATTCATTGACAAAGCATTGTGTGATTACACATCGTTTAAAGATAACTGCCTTAGTTTTAAAGCTGCTATAACACAAGAACTGGGAAGACTGCAATGAGGTTAAATGAACCTGAGCAATCATAGCTTAACTTTTTTCTCTTCTCCATTCTTTATAAAATTTCCATGTTCTCCAACCTCCAAAGATCTGTCCCAAGTACACTCCCTCACACAGAGGCAGAGCCAGTAACAGAATCTACAACTCAACCCATTAACTTACCTAACCCAAGTTTCAATAACCAAATCTGAAGTTTAAACGTTAGCAACAACTAACTGTTCCCATTTAATTTCAGGATTTTTTTGAGGAAAAAAATTGCATTTTACCTTTCACTTCCTGGTGTGGTAATTCTGTAAAAACGATGCCTCAAGTGATGTTTGTCCCCATGATAGCAAACTGTGCACAAGTCGTAATTTGTGCATTCAGCACATTTCCATCGGATGCCGATGATGGGCTGCTGTCGACAAGTATCACACATAGTCCCATCATGCTTGATACCTATGGGGAGAAAAAGAAAAGACTAACAATATTGCTACATCACTACACAGATTTCTACTGCGCATCATTATGATTTGAAAACATATACTAAAAGATGAACAATAAAGAAAGGCTGCTACTGATAACCTAGCAGCCTATATGGCTGAAAGGAAAAGATAACGGACTTGCTCTCATATTTCCAGTTGTCAGTCTATTCCCAAAAATGTTCTATCTTTTCTCAGCTCAAAAAGCTGAGAAAGCTATGTTTAGTTTTTTCCATCTAGACAAATCAGAGAAAGAAAATGAGAAATCCTTAAAATATAAATTAAAGGATTAAATTTATAAATTAAAGAAACATATATATCACAATATACAGGCAATCTGGAATTTTATCTTGGGATTAAGACTACCTTATACCACAGAGGTTGTGTTCAGTTGTATGTGACAGTCTGAAAATCACTGGTTTGACTCACACATTTTGTACAGTGAAAACATAAGTGCTTATCTCTAGTCTTTTTCACACAGGAAAAAATTAAGCTCTCTTGGATAGATCCCATTAGCTTCATGAAAATCTGTTACCATTTTTGAAGTATTTTACTGCTTTGCATGGTAGGTTTTTTTGAAAAGAATGTGCCAGAGAGATGTAACCTACCAGCACGTGCTCTGCCCAGTCTTCCACAAAAACTGAGTTCTCAAGACTGTTTCTCCTACATCTTTGCAAAGCTACAGCAGCGTGAAAGTGATCAATCACAGCTAGTTTCCGTCTATACCTTCTGAATACAGTGAACTGCCTCAAGTTTAACAAGGAAAATCAAATTCTGCTGCTGTTTGGAAAAAATTGAATAATAGAAATTCTGTATTCATTCTGCAGCACAAGATAAAAATGAGTACCAAGGCTGAAGTAACACAGAGTTTTCCCAGTCACTCACAGTTAATGAAAAAAAAAAAAGCCAAAAAACCAGATCACTCTGAGTGAGGAAAAACAGGTTTTGTCCCCTCCAGAAGGAACGCTTTTGGAAATGACTGCCATATTCTCTATAAACCTATTAGCCACTTGTGTTCCACAGCTGAGCCACCTGAGCCACCTGCAGTGAAGAAAAATCAACAGCTGGAGGCAAAACTGAAGGAAATGCCTTCTTTTCTGATAATCTCACAGCACCACATAATAGGTGTTATAGAGGTTAGAACTAACCTCTGGAGATCTACCGTTATCCAACTACCATTACTCAAAGCAGGCTAAGCTAGAGCTGGTTGCACAGGACCATATCCGGAGAGGTTCTGAACACCCTTAAGAACACACACTCCACAATACAGCCTGTTCCAGGGTTCAATCATCCCCACAGCAAAAATTTTTCTCATACTTAAATGGAAATTCCTGTATTTCCTTTTGTGCTCATTGCCTCTTGTCCCGTCAACTGACACCACTGAAAAGAGCCTGGCTCCACCCTCTTCACAACCTTCACCATCTTAAGATATACATGTACTCTCTGACTCTTCTCCAGGGTCAGCCACTGACCCCAATTCCTCAGCCACTCCTCATAACAGATGCCTTAAGATCCCTTACAACATATTTGCAGCCCTTCACTTAAAACACACGTCTCTATCACACTGGGGAGCCCAGAACCGGACCCAGTACTTCAGGTGTGGCCTCACCAGTACTGAGCAGTGGGGAAGGATCACCTCTCTCAACCTGCTGGCCACATTCCTCCTAATACCACTGGCCTTCACTGTCACAAGGGCATGTTGCTGACTCATGGTTACTTCATTGTCCACTGGGTCCTTTCCTGGAAAGCTCCCTTCCAGCCAGTTGTCCCTAGTGGGACAGGAGTTACTCCTCCTCAGGTGCAGGACTTGGTCTTTCCCTTTGTTGAATTACATGAGATTGCAGTTCGCCCATTTCTCAGGCCTGTCAAGGTCCCTCTCAATGCCAGCGAAATCATCTTGTATATCCTAACCAAGGTGCTTCTCACTCCATCCTCTTTAGGAAGATTTCCGGCCTCACGATTAAACATTTTCGTGATGCATGAACATTGGAATAAATAGTTAAAGCTGGAAAATAGAAAACATTTGGAGCAAAGACTGCACGTAACACTGCAGAGATATGAGCAGCTCTTCAGGGCAAAGATAAGCTCCAGTGACAACAAACACCCTGAAAATGCTGACATTATACTAAATGATGACTGTAATTCCCAAAGTGGTTCATGACTGTCGCAGGTTGAAAAGGGGAGCTGTTTCCCACCGAAAGGGATGCGACAAAATAGTGTGTCGGCTGGAAAAGCAAACCAGCCAAACCACACACAAGAGAAACTTTTGATGCTTGTTAATGGCTTATCAGCACGTTAACGAGCTCATTAAGGCTTTAGTCAGGCAAAGGAAATGATAACACACAGACTATATGTATATGAAGGACAGAAACAGAAAAAGTTTAATAGTAAAATGCC
>NW_010406570.1:12472-35834 GCF_000710305.1 Buceros rhinoceros silvestris | reverse complement strand
GCCACCTTTGTTAACAACATCTTCTGGCTTTCTTTTGTGCCTGATCTCTTCTTTTAATGCTGTTCACTTAGAGCATTGTTGTATGTTGTTATTGCTTGCTCAGAAGGTCTTTCTCAGAGGCTCTCTTTCTGGAACTTGACTATTTGATTTAGTTCATACTGGCATAAATAGGAGAGTGTAAACCAGTGAAGTGTTAAATGAAAACCAATATTATATTTTTATTTAAATAACAATTTCTCCTGGCTAATCAGAAGCATTTCATTCCAAAGCATTCATTTATGGTTTGAAAAGTCACCAGAAAAAATGGACTACACACATACTTTATTTTCTGAGTAAATTCTGTTTAATTTACTGGGAAAAAGAAAAAAGGACAATTTTTGCTATTTCCAGTCCTCAGAGTCAATAAATCCATATTTTATTCCACCTCATTCATCTTGATGAAAAGTGAAAACTAGAAGATAAATTTTTGCTCAATGGCCAAATCCTCTTTGAAAGGGTTAGTATTTGTCCCCGTAAGACATGAAATAGTGTCTTAGTATTTGATTACTACCGTATAGTATCAGATCTGCATATTTGAAGAATGTCAGCTGTTCGTCTGGTGTCAGCTTCTACCTCAAACAAAGTGTGACATTATTTGGTTTGATGATTATCATGACAATATGGGATTTGGTTGTACATGTACCACACTTTACATTGCTTTAAATCTTTAAATGTGTTCACTGTGAACAAATGTTTATTCAAGAAGTTTATTACACAAAAAAAAAGAAAAAAAGAAAAAAATTACTTGTGAAAGGAATGACACTGCTTTCTTTCTCTTTTCCCTTTTTCTCCTCACTGCTTTCTGATAGCTGTTCCTTTTTTTAGCTTTTTATTTCACACGAAGAGTCTATGCCAGAAAAATGATGCATACGAAAGACAATGTTCAGGAAGGATTTTTCCCTCTGAAGCAGAGGTACTTTTTCAAATTCATCCCTACTGAGACTATTGATGTGAGTGAGACAAACATGCATTTAGATGTCTTTAATGAACAAAGGGGAAAATAGGTCTTTTTTGCTCTTGTTGTTTTTAGCTTTTGTTTATAAGAAAAGGCAGCTAATCTACGTGTTTCTTTTCCTTGTCCTCTTCTTGTTCTTGGAAGCAGTACAGCTGCTCTGATATAATGTTCTTGTGAAGTTCAACACAAACCCAATTATAACTAAACCCCAAGGTTTTTGAAAACACATAAGATTAGTAAGAGCCTTAATAAGCTGCCTAACTTGTAATCTGCTATTTATCCATAGTAACTGATGGAGGGACAGAGAGGAGAGACCAGTCTTTTAGAAAGTTTTTAGAAGGTGGAATTCTGTCATGTATCAAATTAGGGCATAGAAGTTAACATGAACATCTGAAAATGGTTTTTGTGCCACTAGTATGAGTATAATTATTTCACTAGGTTACTGTCCCCTCAGTGGCAATTAAGACTAGCTAACCTTCTAGCTGAGAAAAGTCTCTGCAACAAGAAGTTGCTCTCATGCAAAGAATTATGAAGCAGTACTCAGTGGGACTGTTTTGAAATAAGCTACATGCACACAAAAGATTTCTTTGCATGTGCAACTGAAAATTAATTCACGTGGCCTTTAAAACTGTTTCAGCAGCATTAAATCTTGTAGTCTAGATATAAGAAAAAGCATGTTAAGTATTTTAGTTCATGATCTGTAGTCAAGATTAGTTTTATAGATCATTCTCTAGAATTTTATTAAGTCTTGTTCAAAATATCTCAAGTGATGGGACAGCTACCACTTCCACTAGAAGATTACTCTATAGTTTAATAAAAATCATTTGACAGGATATTTCCTTTATAAACCATTGCCTTTTTTGCTTGCCTGAGCAAGTTGCAGGTTGGGAGCTTCTCAAAACTTAGATGATGTTTCACAATACGCTACAGTAAAAGAATCCATCATACCCATTTTTTGTGGCTGCAGTTCTTTCCTTTGTTTCTTTCCAAAATGTATGCATATGCACCTATCCACAGTGTGGCATTTACCTTCTGAGGAAAGGCTAATTTTTAGGGAGTTGAAGGAGTACTGTGGCACTGAAACACTACCAACTCTCCCTTTCCACTCACAAGCAGATTAGATAGATTAATTTTATAGTTGCTCCTAGAGATATCAAACATAGTCCAGGTACATAGAATAATTTCATACCTCTTTCTTTGATGCACTGAGGAAGACCTGGGTCTATCCAAATGAAGACATAATCTACACAAGTGCTCTATTTGCATGCTGTCAATTAGCTTTTCAGATTAATCTGTAATTTTTTTTCAAATAATTACATGCAGGTTTCCCATTCTGGAAAAACATTTTATTGTTTAGCCCTCTGTTTGACTGGGAGTTTGGGGTCTCAGTTTGGGATTTCAGTTTTTTCTGGTTTTTTCTGTCCTGGTTTGAGTTAGAACAGAACCAATACTGTTCAGTGATTTTACTTTCCAGCTCAGTCTCTGTTAAGTGACTGCACTGTCTGAAGTTAACGGTGTATTTTTGCAGTGTCTGCTGCTAGAGGCGATAATGCTTGATGTCCACAGTTTCTACCAGGGGCTGGTCTGAAAAAAAGCTCTTGCTTGTACTCTCTGCTGTGCAGACCAAGGTTGCTGCTAAATCCTGTCACCATGGTGGGGGTGCAGTAAGCGAGAGGCCGCACCTGCAGGGAGGAGCGGACAGGACAGGTGACCCTAAACTGACCAACGAGGTGTTCCATTCCATTCCATAGACGTCATGTTCAGAATAAAGCTGAGGGTTCATAAAGGTCTTGCTCTCTTGCCCTCTTCTTCAATGGCCAGTGTCCAAGGAGGGTTCTGTTCTGCCTTCAATCCCAGTCCTTGCATTCCTGAATCCGGTTCCTGAATCCAGCTCCTGCATCTGGTTCCCATCTGCTGCTGAGCCCAGCCTGGGCCTTCCCCAGTGTCTGCCCACAGCATCAGTGGCGATGGTTGCCATCGGGGGCTGGGTTTGGTATTGGAATTGTTTATATTTGTATATATTTCATTTTATTATTATTCTCATTAAAGTGGTTTTAGTTTTCTTTTCCAACCTGTAAGTCTCTCCTCCTTGCTCGTTTTCTCTGTCCCCTCTTTGGTAAGTGGGGGAAAGGTTTTAATAGAGAATGTCTGTCATTCATCAAGTTACCAGCCCAGCTCTAACCCTTGACATTTTCCTTGAAAGTTCTCCCTACTACTTCCAATATTATATAGTGATATTAAGTCCATCTTCTCCTATATCTCCTATACATGAGGAATCTGTAACAGATTATCTGGCATACCACTTCGCTGCCTTGGACTCCAGTTCATACGGCAGCTCCAACATACTGGGTACGGCAGCACTCGTAAATGGTGTCACTTAGTTCAGGACATGACAGTCCACTGTCAACCTCCATTCCCCATTAAGCTTTCGCGCAGGCCGTATAGGACTGTTGAAAGGTGAGCGAGCCTTACTAATGACAGCTTGGCTTTCTAACTTTCTAATCAGATCCTGCATGTGACACAGGGACTCTCAGTTCGATACTGCTAGCGATGAACTGTGATGGATGCAGTAAGCACCTTTTGATCTGAAAGGATCATTCAAAAGTTTGGGCAAGATAGACAGCTGGCCAATGCCATTGATGCCCACAGCTCCTGCCCCAAAGGCCCATTTATACCCTTTTGTGTCCTTAAAATACCCCCTCCAGAGGAATTCTATGCCTAAGATATATGGAACCTGGACCAGTCACAACTGGGTGTGTTTCCCAGTTACATCCAGAGAGGCTCACTTTAGCTTTTGATAACGTCAACTCTTGAGAGCCTCCTGTCACACCAGAGACGGTGATGGAGTCAGTTCCCATATGATCTGATGGTAATAAGGTATGTTGGGCACCTGTATCTACCAGGGCCTTGTACCTCTGTGTTTCTAATGTGCCAGGCCATTGAAACCACACTGTCCAGTACACTCAGTTATCCTTTCCTCCACCTGGCTAGAAGCAGGGACCCTCTAATGCCTAGGTGCGGTACACTATCAACAGATGGGTCTATTCAGCTTGTGGTGCCTTCAACACAAGGGTTGGTCCTCGGGCTGTGGTACACTTCACTAGAGATTGGAGCATTCATTCTTCTGGTGAAGTCTTCATTTTGATTTGGCCTGCTTTGCAGCTCATGAATCAGCAGTAGGCCATTGGTTCCATCTTCTCATGTCTTCTTGATCTCTCGAGCAACACTGGTGGTCACATCATGATATGCCCTGTTTTTCTCAGACTGATCTTGGGGGAGGACGTCTTCTCTTGACAGTTGAAACATGGGCACATTCAGGAGAGGAGTTGGATTTTTGTTCTGTTCTATTCTTTTTAGTGAGTCCAGCACTTCCTCTGTCATTCTTTCCACAGCTGCAATAATGGGAGAATGATGAGAAAGACTTTCCTCATGCTGGTGTACACTGCTAAACACTTTGTCTATTGTGTGTGCCTGATCATCACTCAGTCTTCCCCAGATCACTGAGGAAAGTGTATGGGCATATGTCGTTGATGAGCTCTGCATGAACTTCCCCAGTAAAGGCTGGTTGCAGGGCTCTTCATCAGGGTTAATGTTGACTCACCAGCCACCATAGATAACTCTCGCATAACCAGTTCTCTCAGGTAATTAATACCTTTCGCCATAGCAACCCATTTGCTAGGGAGGCATTCAATGTCATATCTGAAGGGACAGCTGACCTTTACAGCTGACAGAAGTTACCTCCAGAGGCTGTGTTTGCCTTTTTGGTGATTGCCTTATGAATGCCTCCTTGTAAGGCCATGTTCCCTAGCTGTCTGGCTTCTCTACCTGTCAAATCAATGTTATCAGCTCCATTATCCCAGCAATGAAGCAACCAATTGATAAGTGTCTCCCCATCTTGCCTGCCAAATTCCTTCCTGATATTCCTTAATTCTTTCCTAGATTGGGGTTGAACAATTACCCCTTGGTCTGATTCCTCCCCTTGTGATGCAACTTCCTGGAGAGAATTTGCTGCTGGAACCACTGAAGGAGGAGCCTTTCCCGAATCCTCCTGAGAGGTGCTTGGTTTTGCACCCGCAGGCTGCCTCCTGGGTGTTTTGTCTTCTGATGTTTAGTGCAAGTGGGATGATGTTTTTTTTCACAGGAGCAATCTGTGCTGGTGTGGGTGGAGAGGTGGCAGCAGCTTGCGGGTCAGGTGAAGGGTCATTGGAAATGGTTCTTTGAGTGGCCGTAATGCCCATCATATTGTATCTACATTAGCACAGATAATTAATAATAATCCACGCCTGGACCATGTTAGAGACAAATAGTAACAAAATTATCACTCACTGACAGAAATAACCGTTTCCAGAACCCCCAGTTTCAGACACAGTTGGTCTGGTATCAAACAGAAGTGTGATTTCCCATCATCCAGTTGATAGTGTAGCTGGTGACAGCCACTATCACGTAACACCCAAGATATATTGGCCAAATTAGGATCCGGCCAAATCTAGAACCAACCAATGGCATTAGGCATGCTAGGGGTACCACACTCCTCGCCAGACGCCCCAGGCCAAGAAGCCAGAAACAAGCACCAGTTAGAAACATATAACAGGACGCCACATATGGAGTGTTAGGCACCGGATGATAAAGCAGAGTTAACCCATCCTGCTTAACACCATCAAACAGAATCTTGCTCACATCCTAAAAATCTTGTTGGTTTAATTTCCAAAATTTTGGGAAAATAAACATAAAATTATCCAAGGCCTACTCCAGGGACATCAATTGATGTCATCTGTTGGCCAAGGCTGGCCAGTCACAGGACAAACTCTCTCTCTATTCAGTTCCCCCTTCCATTCCCAGAGAAAGGGTTGAGAAAAGGAATAAGAAGAAAGAAGAAGTTTGTGAGGCCTCAGTTAGGTTTAGGAAATCAGAACAGTTTTAATACAATACGAGGAGAATGCATTGAGAACAACAAGGTATTAACAACTTTATACAGGATTAGAACCGGTGCAGCAAGAGGTGGGTGGGTGGGATGGTGGGGAAGCTCTCAAATGGAGTGGGGCGGTGGTAGAGATCATGACAGTGCCGAGCAGCAGGGAGAAAGGAGATCGCGGCAGCTCCAAGCGTGGGTGAATAGGAGGCAGTTTCTGCTACACACCGTTTTTGAGGAAGTCCCTGTGCCCACCAAAAGCTCCACAACCAATGAGATGCGCTGACGTACATGGGAGGAGTACCCTGTTGGCTGTTTGATGTTTCCATCCAAACCAACCCAACCCTGTTTATCTTAAACCAGGACAAAAAAATATTTATTTGCTTGTACCATGTTAAATATGGCAGATGGGTGTCCTTCTGTTTCAGGGATGCCTTATTCTGCAGTCTTTATTACAGTGCATTAAAGGTGTACAAGATGATTTTACATATGCATAATTTTTACACTGCTGAGGATATTTTATGTACAATTGATGGCAGTTGTGCACTGCAGGTGCAAAGAAATAGGAAAGGAAACTCAGGTTTTAGGGTAGTAGAAATAAAAAGTATTATAGAACTACTGGACCGTATGTGAAAAGGAATTGCAGGCTAAAGTAAGGAGAAATCAAACACAAATAGTCAACTCATTATAATATATTGAGGCTCAGTTTTTATTTACTTAAAGTTTTTTTTTACTTTGGGGGATATATGCTAGGAGGATTAGAAGTGGGAAGAGCTATAATTTAGCATTTAGTAAAGGCTATAGTTACCCTGAGATTTGTAGACAATATATCAATCCATTTGACAAGTACTTGCAGTTCCCACATCAAGTAGAATGCATAAAAATAATAAACACTGAGCCCACCAAGCAATTTCCTGATATTTTATTAAATAAAAAGCTACAAACAAAATCAAAAATCTGTGCAAACCTAATTGCTACTGCCAGCTTTTGTTATGGTATTATTTATCTTAATGGTGGAGCTACATACATAATAAATTAAATTACCTTTAGCCGTACCTTCAAATAGAATCAGTCCATAAATGTTTCTATGCTTTTATTTATATTAAATATAATTTCAAAATTAAAATGTGGTTCTCTTCTGTAAATCAGAGCTATGTAATAGAAACCCATGAAACCAAGGGCTATCTGTCAGCTTTAGAGCTCCTTTGAGAACTTCTCCCTTTAACCTTCATCAATACCTATCAACTATCATCCTTTCCTTTTACATCTACTTATTTGTTGAACTGGCTTGTGAAGAGCTTTGAGATAAGTTTGTGCAGTGTGCTACACAAAAGAAGACGAAACAGCATGCTATTCCTCAATAGATGCAGATCTGGTGTAGAAAATTGGCAAATCTCTCAAATTCCCCTAGGCACATGGTTTACAGTAAAATGTTTTATGACTCTGTAAACATTTATCACAGATGCAGGAAGCAATTTTCCCCCCCGCCTCGATCCAGACTTTTCTAATTCAAAAGCTGTTTACCAAGGATAAACACATCATTCTGTATCCCCTTCAATTTTTCCGCATTTTGGTTTTTGGTGTTGCTCCCAAGCTTCTTTGTTTAAAAAGATGCTTGCTGGAACAGCACATTGTTGTTATTGCACACAAGATAAAAAATGTAAGGGTTATGAAGTTCAGCTGAAGTGAATCAATCTGATATGTGTTAGAGGAAACAACAGTAAAACCAGCATTAATACAACTCAATATGGCAATTTTTAAATCCACGCTTAAAAAGAAAACAAACAAATTCCTTAAGATTAGTATCAGATCATTAAGGAGAGCCAAGATGAATAGAAATGCTACTGTTTGTTTTTTTTTTCTTAAGGAATTGGCCAGGTTCAGAATTAGAATGGATTTTTTTCATATCCTTAAAAAAATAGAAAATTTGAACCTACAGCCAAGCCCTTAGGTTTTTTTAAACTTTTATTTCTGATACCCATGCTGATCTTAGAAAAAATTACAGGGAGTTTATTTTCCAACCAGACCAAAGAAAATCTACCTGTAGGTGATGTTTACATCTAGCACACAAGGTCCAGAGGTTTTATTCTGCATAAGATGCACCTGGAGCACTGTAAGCTTCAATTTTAATATACTGGGATGTGCTCTAAATCAGTCTTTACCTTGTTGCATTTACAGTACTGAAAGCAGAAGTTCCTAATGCAGACTATGTGAGTGTTTCACCCTACGTTTAGATATCTTCATAGTGGAAGTATCTTATTTAGACCACTACAATTGTCCGGATTTGCTTCTCTCATACCTTAATGTATGTTTATATTATATATAATTTTTATTGTCAATTTAAATTTACCCATGTGCAGTGTGTATCTGTTGTGGCTCAGAGAAACAGTCTCTCCCAAACAGACTTCTGGTTGTGCCTTCTACCTTCCAAAGAGGGGAAAAACTTGCTTCTGCAATTGCTTTCCTCTCTGAGCAAACCCAGCTGTCATGAGGCACAAAGTAGGTGCCAGGCAGGGTCTGCTCCCAAGGCTGATCTGCCCACCTGTGTGAGCAGGAAGGCAACGGAGCAAAGAGAGTAAACGTTTGGTAGTAATTACTCTTCATCTGCTGGAAGGGCTAGTCAGATGTAGTCACAACAGGGTTTATACAGACTCTCAGTGATAATTCCCACCCTCAGAAACACAAACTGCAGCAAAATCTCTTAAAAAAAAAAAAGCTGCTGTCTTCTTAGTGAGAACTCCAGTGAGTCCTCTAATTAGAAACATATTTGTGCTGCTGTTCTTTCTAATTCTCAACTACTTAGTTTATTCTCTGAGACTATTCTCATTTCTCTAAAAGACCCTTTCACCTTGCACTATTTTCTCACCTAAAGAAGTATTCCTTCTCACTTTAAGCCTTTAACACTCTCACACCTGCAAATATAATGTTACAAATGAGAGACAATACCTTTGGGATGGAAATGAAGGACTAGAGCAGTGCAATGTCATGAAACAAAAGTATATTTCTCATTTAAAACAAGAGAAAATAGTTTTATTTATTTATGTGTTTATGTAAAAATGTATGTTTCTGCTGTATATAATTTATGCATATTTCTGCAGTCACATATATAATTATTAATTACTTCTAAATATTTTTCCCTTCAATTTAATGGTATGACATTTTTAAACATTCATTTTCTGACCTTTTGGTATTTCAGAATAATTTA
Organism: Buceros rhinoceros silvestris; assembly: GCF_000710305.1. Lineage (NCBI taxonomy): Eukaryota > Metazoa > Chordata > Aves > Bucerotiformes > Bucerotidae > Buceros > Buceros rhinoceros. The sequence continues at coordinate 26,726 of NW_010406570.1, read as the reverse complement.
CTTCAGACTAATTTTTGCTGGAGTATTCATTAATTTTATTGCTCTGAAGAAAGACAACAATTTTTTTTTAAAAAAAGAGGTGAAGACTACAGACCTATATTCCATTAAATTAGTGTAAGGTAGGCAATAGACATTACAGAGCTGAGAGAAAAAACAGCTGCTACAACTGGGTGAAACATAGAGAATACGGAAGTAAACAGATGCTTAAAGAAGGCAAGATGGAATCTAAAATAGGACCAGCCTGAACTTTCGGTGGCATAGTTTGGAGCTGTGATGGGAACCTGGGTAAGCACAAAATGGCTTGCAAGACAAATTATTTTCTTTAGTGCTAAGCACAAGCAGCTCTGGTCCAGTGAAGTGTATACATATGTTTAATCTATTAGTTCCTTTAAAATCAAGTAACAATTTCTCTCCCTTATTATTGTTATTAGACTTTTTTTTCTTTTTTTGAAATCCGATTACCTCATTTTACTTCCTGTATTTTCTGGAATATGAACACATGTCAACCTAGAAAATAGATCTTACATATGGTAGACAGTATTATAACTAAGGAAAGTACGTTTTTATGTGAGGTGTACAGATTGTAAACTACTCAGTGAGTATTTGGACTAAAAGTTTTTTGTAAGCCTAACTTATTAGGTTATTGACATAGAGACTTTCCTTATAGAATGTGTATATATATAACTTCTTGGTACGGTGTAAAAACATGGCACCTTCCATTGGTTCATATTAAAGAACACTATATGGTTTACCTTGGCAATCTCTTTCCAGATGGATATATGTTAACATATTGTAAATATTAGTCTTAAGTGAAAAAAAAACAACCAACCTTTTTAGAATAATTAAAAAAAAATTGTTGAAAGAAATGTAAAACATAAAATTTCTTTCCAAGAGAAGAAAGATGGCATAAGCAAGCAAACAAAAAATAAATGCATTTGGAATAATAGAGAAGATGGAAAGAAAAATGAAAACGGAAAATTGGCCTTCATTTTAATTGTGGAAAGAGGACAGGACTTGAAAAATTAAACAATATGTCTCTGTGACATATGCAGAAATCTTTTCAACAAAAACATCTAAAGGAGGTTTTATTTATTTATTTATAGCTCATGCTTTAAAGAACTATGTAGTCTGCATGCTTACAAGATCACTTGGGTGTAGCCAATCCAAATATAGCTCAGGAAATTTAATGTTCACTGGAATATATGCTTTGAGATTTCCAAGTAGAGACAATTTTAATTATAGAATTCCAGCTTTTTAGCAGAGCAGTTCAACAAAATCTTAAGGTTTAGTAATGGTCAAGAGGGAAGGAAAAAACCCCACAAAAAAATCTGTATTGATAGTCCCTTAAACTGCTAAAGGACAACAGATAAGAAAAAAGGTGGATCAGAAATATGGAGTAGATGATGCAGAATACATTGCTTTTACTAAAATAATTTTTCATTAGAAAGCACCCTTTTTTATAAAATATTTTGTTATCTGTGAGGTCATGTTCAAATTATTGAAAGTATTGTGAGTTGTTTCTCATTGTTTTTCAAGATAGTGACATTTTGGATTTATGCATTCTTGGAAGGCATGAGAATTCTATGTTTAGCATTCCAGTCTTTGTTAGAAATTTTCTCTTTTATGCATAAAAAAAAAAAAAATTCACAGAAAATGGAAGGAAGAACCCATAACTTTTCTGTAGAGAAATACTATTTCAATTTTTTTTTTAATTTCTGATTTATACACTGGTTTATATGCCTTTCTTTTAAATTATTATTGGGTCATGGATTGAACCATAATCCCTGAACGTTTTGCTTTGCGTCTGTTGTCATTAATTCTAGCAATCCCATGATACTACGAAACAGTAATTTAATTCCATTATGAGATACTCCAAATGATTATTTCCTTAAAGTTTCTGCAAATGCCTTGTCTTCTCTGTATGTGTTTTAGACTCTAAGTTCTGAATAGCAGGTACTATGTATTTTTCAGACGTCTATTATGCAAATCTGTGGAGCTTTTATGAAACAAAAGCAGTATGACAAGGAGCTACAGAGATGGAGCTATAATTTTTACAGATGTAGGTACACTATATCTAGTCTGAGGATACCTTCTGTCAAAAGGGAAGCTGGTGTAGGCAGATTCCTTCTCTTCCAAGTCCTTCGTTGTTCTTCAGTCTTGAAGAACCTGATCTCTCAAGACTGTATGTAAGAATAGCTTTGTTGAAAATACATGGAGTAAATATAATAGAAACCTCTTTCTTGCCAGGCATTTAGCTGAACAGTATCTTTTGAACTTAAATAACCATGTAAAGGAAAGAGAGTTATGAAAATTTTGATTATATATGCAGTTAAAATTGTTTTCATTGAGAAAGTTCTTTAGCCTCAGAACTTTCGTTTTGTCTAAACGTAAGTTTTTCCATTTAGAATTGTCTTGAAAAATATTCTAGCCCAAATGAAACTGTTTATTCACCTCAAACTCTGAATGGACATTTGTGAAAAAATATGAGCAGAAATGAAAGGTCATATATGACATGAGAAGTTTAGTTCATGTGGGGAAAGAAAATCCTCCAAAATGTTTCACTTTAAGGATTTAGCTACAGATCTTCGTCCCCTGCCCTGGAAAAATGAAGCGGAAAAAAGTAAATGAAGAGCTGCTTTTCTGTGACAGTAAGAAAAATAAAATGGTTGCAATAAAGGGAAAGTTTTTGCCTAGTATATCAAAAATTAATCACAGCAATAGAGTTGTCAGCATACTGTGTAACTTAAAATACCATGAACTGACTAACACAGCTACATTCTGCTTTCAGTGATCACTGTTTTAGCTGTAACAAGCATTTTTGTGTATGTGTACAACAGGGAGGAGCAAGGCTACACAGATGTAGTCAGTGAAATGTTCTTCTGTTGGAAATACGTGAAAAGATAAGACTAAATAATGCTATTAGTTCAAATTTATCATTAGGATTCATAACAGGTTTAATTTTCCTTTCAACAGATAGATTGTACGCTATACATCTCGCAGAGAAACTACAGTAGCTCCAGGATGTGTGTGGCTCAGCTACCAGTTGCTGAGTCTTCTGTGATCAATAGACTTAACAGACATTAATGGAGAAAGCAACTGGCACTTTCAATAAAATGGAAAGAATGGAAATCTTGAATAATTCTATGTCAGATGCCCATCAAATGAGGTTGAATGTGTTACTGATAACTCATGTTACCAGTAGAGACAGTTACCGGACAGACAGTGGTATTTTTCAATCTGTCAGAGAAAAAGAATGCTATAATCAACAAGGTATCAAAAACGTGTAAGGTGCATGAAAGATAGAAGTGTTTGGGTCAATTTAATCAAAATAATGGCATATTTTTAAAAAGGATTTTCAAGTCAGACTGTAAAACCCAGCATGTTTATTTTAAAATTATGTAATAGTCAGTCTTAGTCAAAATAATCCATGGGTTTTCTTCATTGTTCATCTTTATTCAGATTTATTCCTAAAGTTGAATGTTTTAATCTTTGTCTCTAGAGATTTTTGTCTGGACAAGAAAGTAATTTTTATTCTTGAACTATGTTCTACTACATTTTAAATCTAAATTGTGATCCCACTCCTAAATCCCTTGCTCTGTTTTCTTATTTTGTTCTTATGATAAATTATTATCATTTGAATGTATCCAGCTTTGTAGCTGTTGTTTTTAAAATATACATCTGTTGTCTTTGAACATATTTTCCCTTTTTTTGTTATTTTGCAGGGCTTTTTTTGACTGTGCAGTCTCATTATTGGATTAGTCACAAAAACTGCATATTACTGGAATTTTATAGATTTCCATGTAATATGTAGGCTACAGCACACTGAAATATTTGATTTTAATAAAGCAGAATAATATTTCATTTTTCAATAGTCATTTCTTATCTTTAATCAGGTCCAGAGTGAGAAGTGTTGCTGGATGTTTGATATGCATCATTGTATATTCTTCTAATTTAAGAAGTACAAAAGTCAACAGATTATATCATTAAAGTTATTTACATTGGAGCTTTAGGTGTAAGTCAGCGGTAATTGTTTTTTGCCTTACTAGTAACCTCACAGTCTGTTTTAGGAGACAGACATTTTAAAAAAGACATATGCTTTCCTTTTCTCTCTTTTTTTCTATTTTCTATTTTTTCGTCTTTTTGTGGTAAATAGAAGTTCAAGTGTCTAGCTATTCAGTCTTTTCTTGTCAAGCAGTGGTTTTTCAAATACCTTAATGTTTTCTGCTAAGAGAGTGTGAAAGAAAGAATGAACGACAAGAGCTTAGTTAGGATTTCTCCTAGTTGCTACTATCTGAGGATCCTATGTCTCAAATGAAGTGCCTAAACCCACAGTATTCATTTGCATTGTGCTTATTTATTCCTGCAAGTCCCCCAATGGATGGACGCTTTTTTTTTTTTTTGGTGGTGCTTTAGTAATGGGGCTGTTACAGACATCATGCTAGGCTGAGTTCAAGGAACTCATTCATCTAACTGATTGCACTGGCAATCCAGAGTGAATGTGCTCTTTTGACAGCAAAATACTAAACCAAGCTTCTGTAATACCTTTCATGCAAACTCATACTGTCTCTATTTTGTGAAGAAATGCCATGGGCAAAATAGTTCTGCCAGTGTGAACTAGAGTTAACAAAAGAGCAAAAAAAAAAAAAAGAAAGAAAGAAAGAAAATAGAGTTCGGATTTTTGTTTTCCTTTTTTTTTTTTTTTTAAATTTATCGACTCAGCACTGCCTCTGAACGAATTTCAAACTACTATGGAAGTGAGACACAAATTAAAAGTAGATGCCTATAGTGATTTGTAGTGTAGAACATAAAAACCTTTACCTGTAAATAGGCAAATCTGGGGTCAGCAAGTCATATAAATACATGTTTCAGAGTATGCTGAAAGCTATTATAAAATTTAATAAATGTTTGATAATAAGTATTGATCTCCCCAAAGACTATCAGATTAATCTGAAGCTGCTTAGTATGGCTTAAAAAGCTTTCAACAGCTTTTTGTGTTAGTAAGAACACAGACAGAATTTTATGAAAGAGGTAATAAAATAAAGCTTTTCAGGAGTCTAACCTGGAGGTCAGAAAGGTGTCAAACAGAGTTAATAGAAGTTCCACAGAAGCCCTGACTGGAGCATAGTAGCTGACTTTGTCTATGAAGTTCCAGCAATGGGCATAAAGCAGTACCTTGTGTGGCTTTGAAATAAGGTAGAAAGAACTTCAAAGGAAAAAAGCAAAAAGAAAAAAAAAAAAAGAGCAAATTTAAATAGAGAGCTCTTCCCCCTTCCCACCCCCCTACCCCCAGTTTAGCCCAGAAACCCAAGGCATAACTCTCCAGAAGAATGCTTCCCAGAATTGGCTATAAAACCATTCTGAAATCCATTTCTGAAAAATAAAATATAACCAAACTATTGAAAACTATAAACACTTCCTAAGATCCAAGAAGGAATCTGTAATACGAAAAATAGACATTTAATTGCTCCTTTGATTACCAAGCCCAAATTAAAGAAAAAAGAGGCCTTTGTTTTAAAACTAATTAGTATCAAAGATAATATCCTTCCAGATGGTTATTGCCAGCTATGAACTGATAAAAGCTTATTTACAATTAAAATCGGTTTCAGAAATACTTTGTACCACCTGTTACTTTAACGGTCTTTAGTGTGGCTACTATTTTAAAGAGTATTTGAGCTGGTATATAGCAACCTTTGTAAGCTACCAATTTATCTTCAGTAAGCTTGATTTGGAGAAAAAATAGATGTCACGGTACTCTAAGTTTTACACGTATATTATTCAATATCCCATAGACAATGCGAAGATTTAAAACTGGATTAGGTAGTTTGGTAAATGAAATCTGAATCTGAGAAGTTTAGAGGTAAAGCTTTTGAAAGTATTCCTAATGACTACAACTATTGAAGGTGGTAAGGGTACTCCTGTTGAAACAAATTAGTTTGTATCTGATAAAAATTGCCTGTTTTGGTTTTTCGGTTCACATGTGCATTTGTGTGCTTGAATATTCATTCCAAGTGCACTAAAATCTCTGAAATATCTTTTGTTTGAAAACAGAATGGAAAGAGCAACATTTCCTACAGAATTTCTCTTACAGCTTATTTTCTAAAAAAGGCATGACAGCAGCACCACTTAATTAAATATGCTATGTTGGCTCTTTAGGGTATAGTTGCTGTCTTTTCTCACTGACAAGCGTTCAGGGACAAAATGTCCCTTCTATTATTTTCATCCATTTTTGCCCTTGCAACACTTTTAAAAAAATCTCCCCAAAGTTTTAAGAATCCCTAGGATTTATCATTTAAATTTATAGAGGTGATGTATTCTGTATTTTTTTAGATTTATTTTATTTTGTTTTTAGGCCATGCTGGTGCTGAGAGTTTAGATATCTTAGAAAACACTAAAAAGAAGATTGAATGCAAAGACATCCTTACCTGCATTTTCCTTCTTGCACTAATTTCATTGTATTTTATGTATTGTTCTATTCACTAATTTTTGCTGAAACCGATTTTGTATATGTTATTATTCAAGCCTAATTATAGCATAGAGTATTTTTATTTTTTCTCGGAGAGCAAGACATGACATGATAAACTTCAGTTTATCCTGAAACAGAGGATAAATTAGTGATACAAATACACTTGTGGGATTTATATATGAACATTAATTCTTACAGTGATTTACCTCTCAAGACTTGATAAGAACATCAGGAAAAGTTCAAAAACCTGATCACTGTTCCAGTTATTTGACTTATCATACACACAGAGCCACAATGTGGTTATGATACTGCATGGTTACGTCAGGAAAAATGCAAGTGTCACAGGTGTGTATAAATACTTTTCTGTTTGGGTTTATGAAAGGAAAAGCTCAGTTTTATCTGAAGCAAAACTTTCAAATTTGCAAAGGAAGTTGACAAACCAGCATTTTATAGCTTAAAAAAATTAACATATAATAAAAGGAAAATGTTTATTAACCTTATCATCTCCTTATTAGCATCACTTCTGTGACTTCTGCAAGAGAAGGGAGCTCTACTAAAATGTCTCATTTGCATTTTGCATATCTAACAAAAGCAGATTACTTTGTTTAAATTATAGCTAATATCATTGTAGTGGTGTTATATATTAGAAATTGATTACCTAGTTTCTTCTTCTCTAATGGCCTCATTATATTTGACTTTTATGCCTCATTTTTTTCTCATTGAAGTAACGAGTACACAACAGTGAGATCATTAATATTTTATACAGGTTTTTGTTTCCACCTAGTATTTCAGATGAAACACATTGACTAGTCTGACAATAAATAAAATTTCTTTGACTATGAGCATTGTCTGTCTGTGAATAAAATCAGGCTGCTTGTGACAGATAGGGTTAGCTATATAGAGAAGAAAAAAAATTACTATCCTGTATATTTTCAAAGAATGAGATAAATAGTAGATTGATGTACAGAAAGAAACAAGTCAGAGCAATTGCTGGGAGCAAGGTCTGCAAAAACATTATGAATGGTTAGAAGAGAAAACTGGGGGAAGCAGAACCTTGATTTAGCACATGACTTAAACTATGGAATCAGAACAGTGAAGTATACTTCATTCTGGAAAGGCCACCTTTTGTCAATTTGTAGACTTTTTTTTCATTGCGATATCTAGATTTTTTTTTCTAATTATCTTAGATTGCTAGTATTTTTTTTTCTCATTTGATGTCTGGTTTCCTGAATTATTTTTCTGTTCTGTATACAATGGCAATTAAAAAAAATTATTTTGTGTTTGTAAAGATTGATTCTGTTTCCTGTGTTCACTGTGGAGTGTCTTACCCTGAGAACATTGATCTGAGTTGTATGAGCAGAGTTTACACCTTTGAAGTGGTTATCAATGTTTATTCCTCTGCAGCAGCCTTGCAAGATTTATTAATATTCTGTAGTAGTTATAAGCTATTCATACCGCTATATTTACTGTGAATCTGCTTAGATATATTGTAACTCATAAATCAAACCTTGTAGTCACTTGATCATTTCCTCCAACTTCTTGACAAGTTTCTTGTGTTGATGTGCCCAAAACTGTGCATCAAATTGCAAATATGTAATCAAGTGCTATACAGAAAGGGATCCTTATCTTTTTTATTCCCATGATGTGAAGCAGCTATGTATTTCCCTATCAGTATTTCTATACAGCAGGTCAAAATACCATGGGTTTGTTCGTACTGTATGACCTTCCAAGATCATATATCTTTTTCTCGCCAAAATTGCCTCTAAGTCTTACTACATTTTTTTTCTCTTTTAAAACATTCCCTTCTGTTAAGTGTAAGAAAACATTCAGAAATCACACTTACGTTAGATTTTCAGGTTGGATTTCATTGTTTCCTTCCCATCCTGTGATGCTTTGTTCATGACTCTCTGATGACTGCAGCCTTTTAAATGTGAAGTACTTCTTAAGGCTTCCATTAATTCAGCTGTTTATAACCATAGAGATTTTTTTTCAGTTAAACCCATAGAAATCTGAAAAACTCAGCTGAGATTTAAGATGATGCTTTGATTTTACTGAATTTTACCTGAAAGTAGACCGTCTGTATATAAACCCAGGCCTACAATTGTCATTTATATAGCTTTCTTGACATTGATAAACAAAAAGGCATTGGTCCTTTAATAGGCTTTAGTGACACTTCATACAAACCAACTGGAATTGCTTTTTCTGCCTCATTTTTATTTTAGGTTGTATCATTTATTAAAACCAAAAGATCTCTTGCTGTCTCCTGAGAAATGTTTGTAAAAAGCAATTTGAAGTTAGAACATTCTATCAAGGGAAGTGTTAGATTGTCCATTGAATGACATTTTCACATCAAGACAAAAAGCCATTCTACAAGAGTTAATTTAGTTTAGTTTAGTTAGTTCCTACACAGAAGGAAAAAAAAATCTATAGCTAGAGAAGTATAGAAGATAAAACTATATGACCCTAAAGATTGGATTTGCCCCCACATTTTCTGGTGTTTTGAACACAGGAAAATATAAAAGGTTCTCCATTTCAACTGGTGTTAAATTAAGATTGGGATCAAACAGAGTATAACTTCTACTATTATAGGCAAATTATTTGGTAGTCCTTATTACAAAATACAGTTAATTATCTATATGAGATAGCATTTTCATTATTAACATTTCAGCAAGCCTTCAACACCTGAGAAACTGAAATGTTTTTAAAATATAAGTTATGGTCAAATCCACTCCTTTTGGTACTTAGATCCATTTTTTAGTCAGGTTCAAAAAACTCTTTGTAGCTGCTGATCAAAGTTTTCAGAACTCTTTTGCAGAACTGCTTAATTCTTGATACTAACAAACACTTGGGCAATTAGAGTGAATTGATTCCCAGACCTTTTTACAGCAGTGACTCAGATGAGAAAATTGTCAGTATTGTCTTACACTAAATGTATGCTCTCAGCCTTTTCTCCCTAAGTCCATCCACACTAACTCACGGTCTCGCTGAAGCTGGGCTTAGACACAACTGAGGCAGCTGTGTGCAGTGCAGGGAAAAGTAAGGCTCGCCTTAGACACGCTTCACAAGAGAGATATGGTTGCATCACAGATATGTCCTTATCTAATTAGGATTAACATGAGAGCAAGGGGGTTAAATTATAATATAATTTTATACATATGTTTGTGTGTGTGCATTTATATTACATCTGTTGAATGTGTAAGTGTTTATAAACGCATATGTAATATGCGTATAACGCTGTCACATACATTGGCTTGGCCATGCAGGTTCAAAAAATTCATTCATTTGATTTTTGTGCCAAAATACTCATTCACAGATCATCCAGGGAATGTTTAGATACTACTCTGTTTAGACCTGAATCATGATAGACAGGAGGATTACAGCTAATTTTACCCCAAACGTTAGAAATTACGGGGTTTAGCCACTACAACAAACTCCCTCAGAACAGAAATGGGCCACCTCAATGCCTTCTTGTGTGATGAAGAGCTTTTCAGATGATGGGATGATGCTTCTTCCTTTCCAGACCACTGGCCTGGCCAGTGGGTGGATAGAGCACACCCATTCTGAGCACACATTCCCACAGGGGAACGTGGCAGGGCACCAAAGTATCCCTTGAGGTGTTACTTCTCAAAATAAAAAAAAAAAGAGTTACTTTGATATATGGAAGATGCTGACAAAAATGAATGAAAAGCTTCATTTTGCATATTTCCCTTAAAATTAAATTAGGAAGGTCTTTGTCTTCCCTTCCCAGATGGCTTGCTGGAGGTGTATATGACAAGTTGTCTGTCAGAGACTGCCTTTTTGGCATAACTTGCACCTCAAGTGCTTTCGTAGAAAAGAACCACTTAATGAATATTTATGCCATCTTTAATAAGCTACCTCTCATCTGAAGTCTTCCATGAGGTCCAAATATTTAATGTTTCCTCCTGAAACTGATTTTCTTCTTGTATAAGATGTATTTTGATCATATTAACTGTGGTCAGCTCACCACAAGGTTAGATTAATGCCAGTAGTTCAAGGGAATATGCATGAGTGCAAGCAACAAAAAGGAAAAGTGGGACCAGCCCAGCTGACAGCAGGTACTAGATCAGCATGGTTGGGATAGCAAACTAAGTCCTTGTCACTCGAATTCCTGTTACATAATTTCTTTTCTACTGAATCTAGTTTTTTACAGCAGTGTGAACACTAACAAGCATGTATTAATGGTTAAATCCAGACTTTATGGTTATTTTTCTCCTTGTTTCTGTGATTCATTATCCATCAAAATTTAGAGTTTTTATGTGTTTGTACATATATGGAAACATATTTTATAAGTTGTTCTAACCTATGCAAATGAAATGTAGAGGTAGATGGAATAATTACAAGAATTGCAAACTATATTTCTTTTAACCTATACCTGTAGAGTATTTGTTATAATAATATTTATAGCAGTAGATAAAAACAAAGGTTTGGGTTTTTTCTGATGGACTGGAGTGATTTGCACAAGAGTTTGTGTCTTTGCAGATTTTCCCTCCATTATTGGAAAAGGTTTTTCTTTGCAATAATTTATGCAGTAAAAAGCTGCCCGAGCAGAGTGATGAAAAGTGCTGGACTTAGGGTAAACATGTTTGGGGTTTTTTCAGCTTTTTTTCCTGTTAGTGATGAAATTCCAAAATAACTTAGGAAGAGGGCTGTGAATAGGTTTAACTGTTACAGGAAAGTCTGCAGAGGAGGTTTCTCACAACTAATGAAACAGTAAGCCTTTAAGTAATTCTTGTTCTTTCACTGGCATGTCTTCTTTACATTGAAATCTGTACTTCAGATTTTTTTCTCAGGACTTTCACTGATAATAAAATTAAATTCCTTTCATATCCGTTCATTTAGAACATAAACTATTTAACGTGAATGTATTGGGAAGACTTACAACAGTGATAATAAATATTCTCAGTGCTAGTATTGTGCTTAATGTTGCATATAGCAGGAAACAAAAACTGTGTTTTAAGACACAACAATTAAGGAACAAGAAAGCACCAAATGGACTTGTATACTTACAAGGGAGAGGTTAGAGTGGAAAGTATTTCAGTAATGTTGTGGGTTTGTTGGGGTTTTTTTTAAGTAAATTTGGGTTTAATATTGGGAGAACTCCTCCCTACCCCCAGTTGGGAAGATCACTGAAGGGTGTCTCTCTGACTGAACCCTGCTATCCCCAGGAATGCAGGAGATGAACATTTATCTTGCACACAGACATCAAAGGGTCTTCAAAAGCAGGCAGTAGTGCAAGAGGGGCGGGGACCCAGACAGGGAAGGGGGAGGAAAGGGGAGATGGGGGAAAAGGGATTAAAACGGGAGACAGGAGAATGGGCATGAAAGAGAGAAACAGAGTGCAGAAAAATAACTGGTAACTCAAGGCATGTTCCCTGAGAAGGAGAAAAAGGCAAGCACTGTAAGGGAAGTGTACAGACATGAGAGGCAACAAACCAGAATGAAGTACACAAACCAAGCCTAAGTGTCTGCAGCTATTTTTGGTTATATTGTAGCAACACACTACAAAAATTCACTACTGAGCTGGGACTCAGCAGGTAAGCCTGGTTCCAGGAAATTCACCCCTCCAACTCCAGAGCACAGGATTTTTCATTATAAGCTGTTTGCCGTGCAGTGTTTTGGACTGTTCACTTTCCTTTCTGAATGATTTAATGCAGTACTTTTCACTGGAGCTCAGCTCCAGAAGAAAATAAAAGATTTTCCTCATCCGCTTTGACATGCTGTGTATTGTAAATATAGATATCTGTTAGCTTTACCCTTAGAACCATGCTGAATGTGGTCTTTGAGGAATTCTAAGGACAAATCTGTCTAATTAGTGATAAATCAGTGCATGAAGACACTGAGGGAAAACTGCAAACATACTTTGATCTTTGACATCGCAAGTAAATATGACTTGATAAGTACTAGAACCACTTGTTCGAAACATTCAAAAGTTTCTTCAACATGCAATTTAAAAGAAGTTTTACGTATTTCCTAGGATCTTTTTCCAGGTTATTCTTTTAAATTTAAAATATCAAATTATGCAAAATTTGTATTTAAAGACTTTTAAAGGTACCTTCTTTCTTTCTCGTATTCTGACTTACTACTCTCATCTTTTTTTCTGTTCAGTAAAACAGAAGGAATAGGGAAGGGAAGCAAAGAGAACAGAAGTGAAAAACAATGCAACCACGGGATTTTCCTGCATGCATATTTTGACAAAACTATGAAGTAATGTAAAGAAGTTATTTTAAAGCAAAAATAAATAAACACATTCCAGTTACTTGGAGTCTTCTCCTTATTAATGGGATGAATTTATGGTGCTTGATCAAATGTTATTCTTGATGATTCTCCTGCTTTTCCAAGGGTTGTTTGGTTTAGAATTTTATTTTGCTAAATAAACTGTCACTTTTATAGAAGAAAATAGCATGTTCTAAATCTATGCACAGGCTAACATTGTTTTACAACACAAAGGTGTCACATAGAGTGTCCACCTGTCACGTAGAGTGATCTCTCCGTTGTTCGTGGGTGATCTTTAAAGAGCAGGAAACTCTTAGTGATTGCTTCTTGTTATTTTCAGCTTTTCTGCAGGAGTCTAACCCTCCTTACTCCTGAATTTTTTTCTTGGTTCATTAAAATACCAAAGAGTGGGATAAGCACATCTACTTTATCCATGGGTAGCAGAGGTTAGTAATTTGCAACTGTTCCACAAAGAAAGCAGGTTATTTTCTGGTGGTCCTCGTTTATAAGTCACTCTTTTCACCTCTTGCCCATTTCCCCAGGACTTTCCCTTGTACAAAGGGACAAGTAAGCGGCAATAATTTTGATAGGGAGTCTTTCTCTGATCCAGCATGTACATCAGTCTGGATTTTCATGTGGGTAACATTTAACTTCCTGAAGGAGGCTTGGTTTGCTTTCCTTTTTTTCTTTCCTTTCCCCCACTCATCCTTTAACCTTGATTTTTCGCACATATAAGTATACTTCTTCTCCTGACAAGAAATGCTTATGGAACAGGTGTTCAGATGTAGCAATAATTGATCCTGAAGGACCTATTTCTAGGTCTGTTACAGACTCACCACAATTATAGCACACTTAACATCAGGATATTCGTATTTTTTTCTTATCTAGGTATTTTCATGTTCATAATATGGATTAAGAAAGCCCATCACACGATGATGTGGATAGACAAAGATTTGGTATCCCTGAATAAGCAGACTGTTTCTCTTTACTTTCTTTGCCCATCTAGGAGAGAGTACAGCAACTGTGCTGTCCAGGGAACACTAATCCCTTGTTTCCAAACCTGCTCCATTACTGTAGAACAGTCACAGGCTGTGGTGAAGGCTGTGGAAGGGATGCCTTGCACATTCATGTCTACCCACTAACAAAACAAATGCAGTTAATTCTCTGAAACTTATATACACTTCTTCTCAGAAAAGTCCATCAGTAAGTTATGGATAATTTATAGATATCCTTGTCAGAGAGAAAAATTGAAATAAACAAAAAGATGAACACAGTGCATCTCCCGAGTCAGAATTTGGCACTTAGGCAGGCAAGGTGCATAGCATGGGATCAGAGAGAATGGGCCTAAGAAATCTTCAAGGAGTTATACAGATAGAAATAAGGAGAATTAGGAAGATCTGCCACAAATTAGTTTATTATTTAGTATTAACTCTGCCTTTATTCTAAGTGCACTACAAGAACTGCACAAAGCACCAAAAGTAAAGTAAAAGCAAGAAGGTATCCACAGATAGTTTAGGACAGTGCATTATGCCAAGAAGTTGGAATTATATATTGTTG
>NW_010406570.1:10517-12394 GCF_000710305.1 Buceros rhinoceros silvestris | reverse complement strand
ATTCCTGCTTTTGCAGAAGTAAGATTCTGATAAGTAAAAACCATCTGTAGCAGTGAACTGTGTAGGCAGGTTGACAGGGTGTCTTTTATGAATTCTCAGTAAACAACTACATATGCTCACCTCTGTGGTACACATGAAAACCCATTCCTATGTGTAAGGTATAGAGGAGCTCTTCTGTGCAAGCAGAAACAGGCTCATCACATAATAACATAATTGTTTTTTAAAAGTTAAATTGCTTTTTGATTTACAAGATGAGAGGGCAAAAAAGAATCTCACAAACATCTACTTTTTCAGAAGTTATAGCTCAGTGGAATGGGTTTTTGAATTTGTATTAATTCCACATTGAAATCCTGTACATTTAATTTTAGACTAGTGCACATTGTGACAACTGAATGTACAGCTGTAACCTCTGGAAGTAAGAACTTTTATTATGGAAATGCTGGCATAGTTTTAGCTAGGATTGACACATGCAGCACCCTGTAATGCGTTTTAAAATTTGAGAAGGAGACCAAAAGTCTGAGGCTCAACAGTAGCAAACCCCGTATATATGAAACACAAGCCTCCCCAAAAAAGTCATGCAAGACTGCTGCTCCTGGCACAACTCTCGTTGATTTAAAAGGTCATAATGAAACTCATTATGTTTGTTTAAAAAGAGGATGGTAACAAGAAAGGTATTGGTTTGCACATACAAACAAAAATCCTCAGACTAAGAAGAATAAACGATACGGAGTACCATAACAAACGACTCCAGTATATATGAAACTAAGTGACTGGTAAAAGAAAACTTAGTTAAAATGGATAAATTTATTATTTTGAAACCACTGTTTTGGTTACTGACAACCAGAAGCAGATTCCTCAGCCAGAAAAGTGAGTACTGAAATGTCAAAACACTTCAGTTTATCCATCTGCATAATTTTAAACTAACAGGTGAGACAGAAGCACTGTTACAGCAGTCTTGTACGGATGAAACAATGGACTGGCAAATGATCTGAGAAAATGAGTTCTCTTTGGCAAGGTTCATAAGGCAGTAGTAAAACAGCTTGATCATCTCATTAATGTGAGTTTAAAATGGGAGTTCAGGAATGTGAGTATAAAAAGTGTTGATTATCAGGTAAATGGAATCAGATGGACAATGACGTCCCTTCTAATTTTTACTGTGTTTTTTAGCAAGTGACTTTGACCATGTTTAATACATATGAATACAGTCCTGTCATTTTCTACCCTTTCTCAGTTTATTCCTTATCTTCCTGTGTTTTTCATTCACCTTGTCCTACACTTCTAAGGTCAATACAGCTATTCATTATATCTCACTCTCCTGGTCATTTCACAGAGGATAAATTCTATGCTGTGCTTTAACCTGCCATCTCCAGATGCACAAATGCTTGCCTATCTGGGGCTCTGTAAAAACCCAGTGCCAGTGCAGACGTGGGCTAAATCTATGAGGGCAATCCTCAATCTCTCCCACAGTTATTACTGAAGGAGGGATACGTTGTCTTGTAATTCTGATGATGGTTGTTGTTACAACTGATTACTTCACAGAACTACGGAGCGACTGTTTCCAAACTCAAACATCAGAATACAGAAAGAACGAGGAGAAGAAATGCAAAATAATTTTTGTGGAATGCTTTCACGTATGCTAAGTGAGGTGTTCAGCCTGAGGAGCCAGTCACCCATCCTAAATCATAGAATCACAGAATCATCTGGTTGGAAGACACCTTTAAGACCATCAAGTCCAACTGTTCACCCTGCACTGCCAGGGTCCCTAGACCATGTCCCTCATCTACACTTCCAGGGATGAAGATACCACCTAAGCTTCACTCATTTATCTTTATTCAGTCCAAGTTTCATCCTGTTCTCAAAGATGTTTATGATTTCCA
>NW_010406570.1:0-10384 GCF_000710305.1 Buceros rhinoceros silvestris | reverse complement strand
AAATTTAGGTCTTTTGGACTTTCCCCACGCTCCCATGCTTTTGTTCCTCCCTTTGTTTCTTCATTCATTTTTGTTTCATTTGTTTATTCTTTTCTTCCTTTCTTGGCTATGCAGACAGCAGCTAGCTCAGCTTTCATCCAAAAAATGAAATTTAAAATGTAATGGTACATAGGATTTGAACTGATTTCTTGAGAAGAATATAAGCTATCATTACTCAACATTGTTGCTGTCTTTGTAAAATAAAGGTGTGTTCTGAGTTTTCATTACCCTCTCCACCAAAATTATACTCAGAAATAGAGAAGAAATGGCTAGAAGGCAGCTAAACCCAAAGACTCAGAAGTTACCAGTAGGCCTGACAACAGCCACAGCTCTGTCAGGTTTGGATGTTCTGCACGTGGAAAATTTATTCTCCACCTTGGAGAAGTTTTGTGTGCTCTGCACATGCTCATGCCATAGGGAGAACACTATTAATGGGAAAATTGTTGATAACCTTCATTTTCCGTGCTGGTAGAATCTGTGAAAGGAAACATCCACAGTTCTGTAGTCAACCTTGTCTTCTCATCAGAACCACAATTTTAGCTCTGATAATGCCAATCAATGTAGCTCTTCAATAACATTGATCTCATCACTTTTTCAGAACTTTTTATACCAACACATAGATGTATATATTTTTTTAATTTCAGGCTTGCTAACATGGAATTTAAGACTCATAAACGTATGCAAGATATTCCAGATGTCAATAATCTTCAAATCTTAATTTTAAAGAAGTCTGGATTTTCTTAATACTTCAAAATGTGTTTAATTATATGCTGAGTTTTACGTATTTTCCCCAAATTTCAAAGTATAGCACCTGTGACAGGTATACTATGGACCTGGAACAAATACTGTTTAGAATGGCTGTAGCAGATGAGCCTTTTCTTTTATACGCTCCCTTTTTGATCACTGTTTTCCAGAATCACCCAGCAACTATAAAAATGATTTAAAAAAGAAATAATTAGAAAATACTGATGTAAAACTGAAGAAAATTGCTATGTAGCAAGTGTACAGATTAGATGCAGTAGCTGAACCCTAGTAAGCTCTAGAAGTAAAATAATGCATTTTAAGGTATTTGAATCAGTATGAACAAAAAATAGATGCTCACTCTGGTACACTGTAATGTAAATTCACACTAGGCAATAGCTTAACAGTAGAAAATAGAAAAAAAAAAACCCAAACAAAACCCAACAACATCCTAAAATACTATTTGATAACTAAATGCATAAAATTTGTACTAGTTATACAGATCTGCAAATAATAAGTATGGGATATTTATCATGTCTTTTTTATACCTCAAGAAATATTGACAAGCATAAAGATCATGTATAATATATTCTGAACATAGAAATATTTTTAAATACTATAATTTTTATACAGACAGCATGAAAATAAGGAAAAGGATATGAAGCTGAATCTTATATATCTTTTTATACAATAAGCCAGTAAAAAATAATGTATTTGGCAAATGTATGTATGTGTGCATGTGATTGGCTTAAGTATATGTTCACATATTTTGGTGAGAAGCCTCATTTGTGCTTGCCAAAAGCTACATAAATCCCAGCTCAGGTAGGTGATGAAGATGGGGGAGCCAAATTTTCCAAGCAAGAGAAGTGGGGTGCTTATTTTAGCCTGGCGTGATTTCAAAAGTGACACTACATCAATGCGAAAGAATGCTAATGCAATATAATGAGAGTCAACATCTCATCTTGGATATTTCCACTTGAAAGTGCTCTGATAACAAAAGAAGGGAAAATTACTTACCAATAAACAGATTTCTTTGAGTTACTTTGTACACATGAATATTTGTTTTGTAAGTCATCATGCACCAAGGCTCTTGAAGTCAAGGACTGCTTTATTGCTTTTGCATTTTTCTAGAGAGATTACATATTTTCCAGTCTCTCTGCTTATTTCATTCTCAGGCATAAAAGGCATGGCTGTAATAAGACCTTCAGATAGGTATCAGCTACACAACACAAAGAGACTTTCAGAGAAAAGGCAAGGATATCTGGAAGTGAATGAGTGAATCTCAGAAGAATCCTAAGCACTGTGAATAAACCTTTCTTCTTTGAGTGCTTGCTCTGTGTGCATTCATACAGCTGGTCACTCCTGCATGTTTGCAGGAAGGTGTTTGGGCTCTCCAGTAAAGACTGGCATAATTTCTGGACATTTGTCCATAGAAATAGAAACTGCTCTCCTGATTACTTATATTCATTTCTCATCCTTTGAAGACGGTGAGCAAGATACTTAGCTGAATATATGCAGTTCTATAGATTTTGAATGATTGCACTTCTTCATTGAATCAATATCTCACGATGAATGTTCAGATAGAATTTTAAACTTAGTTGTTATTTATTTAGAATCTCATTTGTTACATAGAAACTGAATTTCACTATTTTCTTTCATAGTCATTAAGAAAAAAAAAAACAAAAAACAAACCCAAACACATAGGTAAGAACCGAGGAAGATTGAAGTTTTTTAACATTTTAAGTGTAGTCAGCTTGGTATCTTTAAAGGTAAAGATATTTGCATTATATAAAAACCTGTTACATAGATGAGATAGACTTGTCCTTGTAGTTAATTGAGAAGTATCATGCATTTTTGATAGTCTTATATGAATTCTGTTGAGTAATCCAATAGAAATATCTCTACAATTCCAAGATTCTGAGCAGCTTTTAAATCATTATAATTTATTTAAGCTATCCTCTCAAAGTATTTCTTCCCTAATGGGAATCCCCTGCCCTCCATTATTTTGGGATCGGATTCAGGGGACACTGTTGAGTCATGGGTTAACAGAAAGCTCAAGATTTGATATTTTGTCAACTATCAACTTTAAAAAATGTTTTGATGACATTGGAATGCAGTAGTTATTCTTGGCTTCAGACTAATTCAAATATCAAACCCTAATATCACAGTATCACTAACTCTTTTAGGGCCTCTTGAGTTCCTAAAATTCATACTTACATGTATGATGTCAACCCTACACTATAATGAATTTGTTAGTTTTACAGGATAATTAGCAACATCATTTTTCTTCCTCCCTACTGCTATTATTTGAAAATGAATATCAGGAAATATTGACTGTGTTCCACTTTTTTACAATGACATGAAAAATAGACTTACATTTTCAGGATTTCTCTTCAACTTTAAACGTTTCTAAGGCTACGGTACTTAATTTGGTTGGCCACCCACAGGCATGTCTTGACATTTGCAATGCTCCAAAACAACGTAGATCCAACACAGCTTCTGGTTCAGAACATATGAGTTTTCCACAGGTGATATGTACAGTCCAATCCCATGAGGTTGACCTAATACTTTAAGGCAGCTAAGATACCATAGATGCTAGTGACAAGCAACTCATTGGTCAATGTAGACTTGGTGGCAAGCAACTATGCATACTATCCAGGTAACAATGGAATTTTTTTTTCTTAAAAGTCTACCAGACTACACAGAAAAACTGTTACACATATGCTGGAATTCAAGTCTACAGCATTTACTTCAATAAAGTCCTCATCAAATTACGAATATAAATAAATTTTCCCTATGTTCTTTACCCCATTACCCCATTATATTGACATCAATGGAAATACTAGAGGATATACCTCTAGTCATATGAGGAATATCTGGAACTCCCCATGTCTAATAGTATCCTGCCTGGGGCTATACTGCACAATTTAGTGCATCTTCTTGTCAGGTAAAAGCATTGTCTATTGATTTTTATTTATTTTTAATAAATGTTAAGTATTTAATGCAATATTAAGCAAATGGAAACTGTATTATTTTCTCAGAATAAATTGACTTTCACAAATGGAAAACAATATCTGTGATTTTTTGATCACATAAGTGATAAGAGCTGTGCAAAGAATAAGAGATCTAATTCTGCTAAAAATTAATGGGAACTAAGGAATCTTTTTCCTCTCCTTGCTAAGACCAAGCTTTTCAATTTTTAGAAAATATATACAAGTTTCTTTTAGGAAATTTCTACAAGTTGCTTCTAAGAAACCTATCAAAGAACGCAAATCATGATTACAATTCCTTTTTTTGAGTCAACTGAAATTCTACATTTAAATCACATGACATAAAAATTAACCAAGATAATACAGATGACCCCCCCCCAAAAAAAGGCAAAAAAGAGCTTTGCAACTTTTGGAAATTTTTTTTAATAGGTTTATCTTCCAGAACTGCTTTAATCCTTTTCTATGCTTCTGACACAACATCTTGGAAGACATAAAACATTTAGAAGAATTCAAACAACATTTCCCATAAGACAGAGTCCCTAGAAAATAATATTGATAAAATGCACATTTGTTTTTACTTCTTGTTCTGGGAAATTAAATGCTGTTCTGTGCTTTTTATATAAAAATATCAATAATGGAAGAAAGATTTGCCTGGTGAAAACTATGTGAGATAAGGCAGAACATTTTTCTGTACTGCTAATTTTCAAGCCAATGGGATGCATGTTTCACACACAGCTAGTTAAGAATAGTTGAAACTATTGAAGAATATGTTCCGTGCTCCCTGATGGTGTAAATTTTCATATATCTGATGATGCTGTTAGGATGTCAGTTTTCATCTGTTGAGAGTTTGCACAGTATCCATCTGTCTTTCCGTACCATATGATCATACTTCAGGGCTTTTACAGAGCTTGTCATAGTGCTCTATCTGGATTTTAATGTGCTGAGCATTTATCTGACTGTTGCTTAGTCTGTCCCTTTGGTATTAATAATTTTTATTGTGTTTTCTTTCTTGAAAAAAGTTACATTTATTATATGACCTTTTCGAAATGTGGCAATAATAACAACTGAAATGGTGTCACCAAAACATGTTAATGGTTTGATTACTGCTGGTTTCATTTATTTTTAGTTCCTTTCTTCTAGAACTATTAATGTCTTACGTGCTTAAACTGCATAAATGAAAGAAGCTGACAGCAGTGATTGTCGTAATGTAGCTATAAATACCATCAGATGCATTCTTGTTTTATATATATATATACACACACATACATATGCTGTTTAACGCTGTTTTCAAAGCAAAATCCTGAACATTTAGGTGTAAAGAATTCAAACATCTAGGTGAGCAAAACATATTTTGACCAAGCTTGCAACAGCTTGGTTTTCCTTACTTCCTACATATGTTGTTAAAGAAATTATAGAATTTATTTTTTATCTGGGTGTTACTTTAAGATTACTGTTCTTGAAGCTGTATAGAAGTTCTGTAAACTGTTTTCAGTTGGCTAGTTTTCCAGTTATAATAAATACAGGTTCAAATAATGTTCCTATTAGAGACATAATCTTTACTAAATTATTAAGTAGGGATTCTGGCACACTGTCGAAACACTTCTGAATGCTCAACCACAGGTACATTTTGAAAATCCTTCCTTTCTTTTCCAAAGTAAAGACAGACCTAAAATCAAACTAATCTGTCAGAGCAGATGTGGTCCAGTGGAGGTGAATCACAGAGAAGTCATAGTCGGATAAGGGCTGTCCTATCATCTCAAAGAGAAGTCTTTACAAAGAGAAGTCTTTACAAAGAGAACTCAAGTAATATCTGAGCAGATCTGGAATCCATCATGCTAAAAAACAGAGGGCCCAGTGACAGGGGAACACAACACAAATGCACATATGCACACACGCACACACACACACACACACACAAATACATATAGATAGACTGATTTTCATTCGAAGCTCCTCAGAGATGTAGCAGAATTTGGTCAACCTGTGATATAATAAAATCCTGAGATAAAATCCGACTGCATTTTAAGCCCTTGTAAATGCTCTCTTTACTCACAAAGTGGAACGAAAACCCAGGACAAAATGCTGAAACCACAGAATTCAGATGCAGTTCTGTATTTGAACTTTCCTGTCTATGTAAAGAACAGTTTTTGAAATCTATCTTTGTATCAATTCATATCAAGGAGTTGATAAGATTTTTATCTTTACATCCAGTTAAGAGAAATTTTGCTCAAAAAAAGAAAAAAAATAGTTGCATTTAAGTAATTTGAATAAATAAAGGTTGCAGCATCAGACTCCCAAAATGTGAACTTCTAGCCTGGTAAGCTCAGTAGGAAAAAATATTATATTCCTTTGAACATAGTATTGTTTTCCTTTTTTTCTCGAAATATAATGAAGTTCTTGTATCTGGCATAATGTACTCAGTCTTTTAAGAGCTTTTTGTGAGTAAAGGGCAGTTGCACTAACTCACTACTGAGCAGAATGTTTCCAGATAGCACAAAATAGCTCCAGAGCTCCTAATACTTATGCTGTATAAAAGAGAGACTCAAAAAGATGTAAACACACTTGTTTTCTTCACATGATTCTCATTAGAATTTCCATGGAGAAGAAAACATCCCTATGGTGAATATTAAACTTATCTTTCTTTTCCATATGAAATATTTGTCTGCCCTTGGCCTTGGCTTCATCTTGGGGCAGGATTTTGTTCAGCAAAACAAAAAAGATAAGATAATATTCATCTCTGCTTGGCAACAGGAGCAAAGTTAGCAAAAAAATTGCATTCATCTTTGTTCACATGGCAGTAGCAAGAACAAAGCATATTTATGTTTTTTCTATGTATGATAATAAGATCTTGATAAAAATTTACTTCTTTGTCCCTGAACCTAGCAAGGACAAAATTACACAGACCACAGTGTTGCCTGCGGTAGACAGCAATGAAGGAAATGTTTACACTAACGTGGAAAACAAATAAAGAACAAGACCTTTTATGCAGTTTTGTTTAAAAGATCACATAGTATTTAGGGTTTTATTAACTATATAATTCTACTAATATTCAGTGTTAATCTCAGGTCTCAATACTGTATAAAAGACTGAACTCAGCATGAAACTGGACAGGGAGTACAAGTATTTTAGTTAAAAGGACATTGAAATATCAATTTATCCAGAATTGGAAATATAATGAGAATTATTTTCTTTTCTGTTCTACCTTACTGTTTCTATAAAGTGTATGAATACTTGTCTGTAATATTAAAAAAAATAATAAAAAAGAAAATTATTATTCTGATTATGTACGACCTTACAAATGTTTCAAGCTTGCAAAAACCAGACCTTTTTTTTTTGCTGTGAGTTGGAACAAACAACTGAATCTCAGACTGTTCACATTTATTCTTGAATGAATTAAAACAATAAAAAGGGAGACAAACATAATTTATCCAAAACCTAGCACAGTATCTATTCCAATATTGTAAAATTCTGTCCTAATATTAAAGGTTAATAGTACAGGCTAATAGCTTGCTGCACTTTTATGTAGTATTTTTCTGTTTGGGTTTTTCTTTAGTTAATAAGGTTTCTAAGAATATTGTTTTGTTAGCAAAAATCATACTACTGAATACTGATAAAGAAAGGGGGGAAAGTCTACTGCACCAAACTATTATTGAGATTTATTTGTTTTGATTTTACTAATTTTTGTTTAAAGTTACGGATTTCATAAGGACATTAGGGTGAGTTGGGTTTTTTTTGTCATTTTGAGCCTTGACTGATAGAACTGAAAACAGAAATGTTGAGACAATGTAATTAATAGCGACAAAATTAAGAAGGAATAGTAATAATTAACATACAAAATCTGCTAAAAGAAATGTCACATATGACTAAGAAATTTAGTAAGACAAGGAGGTAACTCTTTAAGTCTTAGTAGATAAAGGTATAGATTTCTTTTTTTTTACTGCATTTTAATTCTGAAAAGAGTGCATTTCTGTTTCTCGTATGAAAACTGACATAAATCACTATTACTATAAATTTAAGAGGTAAAAGGGAATGTTGAAGATTACTCATAGGATTTCCAATCCAGTGGATCTCAATATTCTGAAACTGTTAAACTGAAAAGGCTACCAATCCTCAGGTCAGAAAGCACCTTATTTATCAACATTTGTTGCATCTAAAGTCTGTAGAATCAAATTGGACAAGATGGCGATTTAGTTCTGAATACAGAATAATTTATTTCCTGGTTAATGAATAGGATGTCAGTGCTGGCTATCAAAAGGGCAAACAACTTGTTTTAGGACTCTTAGAATCTTAACAAGACAACATTTTCAAAGACTAAATTACTGAAACAGAGTTTATGACCCACACGCTGAACTTAGATATATGAATGAGAGTCTTATATTGAAGCTGCTTAGAAATCTAAGGACAAATTTGTCCCTCTGCATGTAACTGCAGGTGAAATATATTTAGTTCTATGCATCTTTATGTTAAGATTTGGGAGGATGATTCAATGCTTTGAAGTTCCAGTTTTTCTAAAGGGTTTTTCTTTCTGCTTTTTTCTTTATTTATTAAATGCAGCTGCTAGCTGGACACAGAAAGTACAAAGATGAATAGACAGCTCCTTCAAGAATAAATTAAAGCACCAAGATAGAACATTATCTTAAAAAACAGTATTAATAAGAATAAGAAAAAATGTGATGCCATTCTGAAAACTAAACCTGAAGTTAATGTGTTCAGCTTGCTAGAGATGAACGAGTTGCCAACATAATAGAAAATGAAAGGAAAACAAATTCAGGCAAGGCAGTGAGAAACACTTTTCTCAGTTGCCAAATAATAAATACGAGGAGTCGCCACAGGCCAAAGTTGTGAACGCTGAAAACACTAGGGTCATTCAAGTAATGGCCATATATATCTTGGAAAGATAATGTACAGGGAAAGGATGAACCTGAGTGGGCTGAATGAACTTCTTCATTCTCAATATTCATGCATCACAGCTGTCATGCTGCAAGGTACGTTAAAAAGAAGAGATGACATGTTGATGGCTGTAACATCTCTTCACCTGAAACCCAGCTCCATATGTATTTAGTTGAAGAGCTTCTGTTCTTTGACACCCACCGAGCCCAGTTCCAACTTAATCTTTCCAAGAACTTTATTACCAAGCTTATTACTTACTTTTACTGAAATAGAAACACATTGCACAAGTGATTCTGGTATAATCGCAGAATCACAGAATGGTAGCTATTGGAAGTGACATCCGGACATCATCTAGTCCAGCTCCCCTCTAAAGCAGGTTCACCCCTGCATACTCTGACAATGTTCCTATATTCCTCCCAAGTGGCCAGGCCCTTTTTCCATATTCATCCATTTCTTCCACAAACATCCTTCTTCCAACTGAGTTTTTCCTGAAGCTCCTTGCTCATACATGCAGGTATCCTTTGCTTGATTTCTTACTCATAGGGATGCACCAATCTTGACCTTGGAGGAAGTGGTGTTTAAATATTAACCAGCTCTCTTGGGCCTCCCTACCTTCTAGAGACCTAACCCATGGGATTATTCCAAGTAGGTCTTTGAAGAGGCTGAAGTTAGCTTTCCTGAAATCCAGGGTTGTAATCCTACTTGTTGTCCTAGTTTTTCTACCTAGAATCCTGAGCTCCACCAAGTCATAGTAACTGCAGCCAAGGTTGCCCCCAACCTTCACATCCCCAACTAGCCCTTCTTTGTTTCTATAGTACAAGGTCCAGTAGCACACCTCGTTGGCTCCTCCACCACCTGTGTCAAACAGTTATCACCAGTGCTCTACAGGTATCTCCTGGACTGTGTGTGCCTCGCTGTGTAGCCTTTCCAGCAAATATGAGGGTGGTTGAAGTTCCTCATGAGAATCACAGCTTGTGATTGTGATGCTACTTTCAAGTGCCTGTAGAAGGCTTCATCAACTTCTTTCTGATCTGGTAGCCTGTAGTAAACACCCATAACAGTGTCACCCATATTAGCCTGCCCCTTAATTCTTACCCATAAGCTCTTGGCTCATTCTTCATCCCTCCACTAGGTAGAACTCGATACATTCCAGTTGCTCTCTCACATAAAGGGCAACCTCACCACCTCACCTTGCTGGCCTGTCTCCCCTAAAAAGTAGGTAGGCATCCATTACAGCATTCCAGTCATGTGAGCTTGTGGTAGCTTAGCAAAGATCTCCTTTTTAGGAGAAGTTTGCTTTAAACTAACCAATAGTATTTGTATTCCTTGCCATGTGACGTGAGCAGCATCCTCATTGGTTAAAAGTTTTCGTGGGTCTGTTCGATTTTCGTGCCGTTTCTGCTTTAAAAGCTGCGCCGCGCCTGAGTCGCTCGCGCCGCACCAGCCACCCCGGACCACCACTGAGCCACGCTTTCCCCGGAACCATCGCACCTTGTCAGGACCCAATCCATCCCTGCCAGTGTGAGCTGTGCCGGGAACCGCTGCAGAGCCACCGAGAGCAGAGCCCCGCTCGTTCTGGAGCCGTGCCACAAGTTACTTGTCCCAGGGCTGCAGCTGTGCCACGGAAAAGAAAGCCACTGCGTGCAGAGCCCTGCCGAGCTGCTCTATCACCGCAGAAAACCACCAAGCTGCAAGCCGGAGCTGAGCCTTTTGCCTGCTCGCCG